>NC_137006.1:31133195-31340695 GCF_032717465.1 Coenobita brevimanus
ATTAGAAGGATATATACAGATAAGATATACAAGGATTAATTGGTATTGTCCAGTAAGGGTCGAAGGTATACATAGATATAATGGGGATTATACAAGAATAGTTTGATACATGATAAACAAGGAGTAGATATGAGAGTTCTATTGGTGTTCTTCGTTCATTTTTTTTTTTTTTTGTATTTTCTGTAGGATACACTGTCACTCAGTAATGCATTAAAGAAATACCATCATTTTCTAGTAGGAAGAGTTCTGTTCACAGGTTGGTTAATTGTCAGATGGCATTGGTAGTCACTGAATGTGAGGGCACTAAGTACGGGGAGTTTCTACGTCGTTTATAAGGCGTACTATGCCTGTAGTGACTCTGATTTCCTGGAGTCGGCATTCCATTTTCTGACACAACAATGCACTGCACATATGATGAGCAGAAAACCTATGAAAGCGATAACCACAGGGGGGAACACAACTGTTGGATGAACTCATGACCGGCTGAAGACCAGAGAAAATTGATCCATAATGAAGTCACTGTCATTGAGGAATGTCAGCATGCGCAAGTTAGGGGAGGTGATGGTAATGTTGGCAGATGGTAGGGTGGAAGGCATGTCGATTGGTTGAAAGATGTCATGGGAGTGTTTATGGACAGCTTGGTGATAGCGAGTGGCGTAAGTGATGACGGACTCTGATTTGACGGTACAATAGTCTGGTGCTTTGTAGAGACCACTAGTGGGGACGGATCGAACTGAAGAACCAGGACACATGATTGTGACAGAGATGGGAACAGCAAAGAAGAAGTACTGGATATGGTTGAGGTGAGCATGGTGGACCGGGAGTCCAGGGACAAAAGAACAGGCCGAGTAGATGGAATGGTTGCGAACTAAAGCTGACTCACAGGGTGTAGCACTGCTAGGGAAGATAGCGAAAAGGTGGGCAGCACAGAGACGAGAGGTCGGAGTAAGGGAGGAACATTTCTGGAGGTCTGTGGAAGACAGGAAGGCAACGGAAAGATGATCATGGGAGAGGAGGAAATATTCTGAAGGAACAGATACTTGTAACAAGGAGTTGTTGAGGCGGAAAGGGAAGGGAATGATGTGGAAAAGGTTAAAGGTTATGGCAGAACGGAGAGGAATATGGACGACGACGTATGTGGTGAGAAGAGTGGCTCGGAGAACAGGATAATAATATTCGAGGGAGGAGTAGGGGAGGACTGGGGATAGACCGAAGGTGGAGTGAGCCCATTCCAGGACAGAACGGAGAGCTGAGACAGGTACTAAGTCGGCAGTGACACGTCCATTTATAGCATCGACCAGGATACGAACCAAGGTAGAGACTTGAGACAGGAGAGAGTCAATGGCCAGGTGGAGATTATCCATGTTGAGTTTGAGGTAGAAGAACTGAGAGATAACGTTGAGATCTGAAAGGTGACGTTGTAAGATATCGGTGAAGTTGTTTAGAGTGGACGTGACTTCATTTAGGTGGGTCGTAAGCTTCTGTAACATTGTGTGTTGGATTTTAATGACTCGGCGTTGGGATTCTAGAGCTGAAGCTAAATGAGTGAGATCAGATGTGAAGCCAGAAATGTCACGGGCTGTAGCAACGCCAATCAAGCCACTCAGAATCTCACCACCGAAGTCGAAGAGACCTCGTTTCACACGAGAACCCTCCACAATATATCTATAGTACCACAAGCAGGTAATAATGCAATGGAGTGTTGTGCCATGGTGGAGAAACCAATAAGGGGATCTGCGGGATACTGCAAGTCATTAGTGACATGAAATTCAATTGGGATAGGGGGCAAATCTCTGTGTAGTTTGACTTCAAGGGTGACTCTTCCCTTAACCTTAAACTCTGAGCCTTCGACACCACATAGGCGAATGTCTGGTGGTTCTAGGAAACTGACGTGGTTGTGATGTCGTTGAAGAAGATGTAAGGAATTGTCGGAGATCAGATTTACTATAGATCCTGTGTCCAAGAAGAATGACGTTGGTATGTCATGACTGCATCCGAGAATGACTAAACCCGAGGATGTTATGGGACCTACATGGCGGATGGGGAGTTGGGTTTCCGGTTCTACGTGATATTGGTCCGATACGGGCGCGGCGCTTCCCCCGACTGTTGGCGGTTGAGGTAACGACATTCCTCAGTGGTGTGAGTCGTGCTGGATTTGTGGTATTTGCAGTGTGGACGACGTGAGCGGGAAGGCGTACGCTGTCTGGTTTGGGAGTGAGGACGTCTGTGTGTACGGTAGCAACTGGATGCTCGATGTCCAGGATGACCACAGTGCCAGCAAAGAATCGAAGATTGTCTGTTCTCTCGGGCGCTAGATTGATCACGACCTGCGGTAGGAGAACGATGCATGGCAGGTCTGCCGCATGTGGTGGGATGGGAGCGAGATTGGTCTGGGGTAGTGGAGGTGTGGCAAACTGAGGAGGCCAAGGGTTGGGTGGTGCCCTGATGCGTGTGGTTCGAACCGGTTCTTTCATGAATGGCTTAGTGACCTGAATAATTTTATCTCCTGGATTGAAACCGATTTCCAAGGCTAGCTCTCGCTGTTTAGGAGTAAGCCAGTGAAGGAATCTCAGGTAACCCATTAAGTCAGCAAAGTTGGTGAGTGAAAGCATTGGAACGCCATTTTTGTCTTCTAACCATTTCGTGCCTACCAGTAATTGGAGCATCTCGCTACTAGTTGCTTTCATGGTGGCGGCAGCTTCGCAGATCTTGGCATATTGCGCTGGGACTCGCAAGTCCTCATCTAGTTGGTTTAGGAGATTAATGAATCCCATGAGAGACGCGGTATTTGAATGCTGGCAACAAAGGCTGATGAGTTCCGTACGAAAATCAGCAAAGGTATGAATGCTATCGAAATGTCCTGCACGGATCGCGGATCCGATGTCCGATTTGCCGTGGTGCAAGCGACCCATGAGGTAGGCTACTTTGAGCGATTCATTGGTGATCTGCCTATTGTGGATGTTTGTTTCGACTTCTCTGAGGAAATCATAGACAGACCAAGTTAGGTCCTGGCCGGTAAATTTGGGACGATTGGCATCGTCGAGATAGATAGACTGTGGGAAGTGAAACGGAAGTGTCAGATACAGGGCGGTGGTACTCTTTGCCACTTCGTAAATGAGTGATCGTGTTAGAGTCGGCAGACGGTGTATGATCAGGTGATGTTTCCGGGTCGAGAAGGCTGGCGGTAAACGGTTGACGTGGAAAGTATGACATTTAATGCGGCAATGGAAGATGAGATGAAGGACGAAGATGGATACGTAGGTGGAAATGTATAATATAACAATGAGAGAATGGAATACACGAGTAGGTGTGAAAACGAATGAAGGTGCGGAGATGGATGGTTTAAATAAAAGGCAAAAAATGAGATGGATAATAAATAACGTAGGTGAAGATGAAAACGGGGGAATGGAAATGAGATGGAATATTTACAATATCCAATCTGTAGAGAAAATCGAGGATAATCTCTATAGAAAGGTAAGGTATACTATAGTTACACAGTAGAGACGAGATTGACGAGATGTATGGCGTGCAGGTGTGGCTGGGTGCAGCGGGGCTGGGGCGGGGCGGGGCGGGGCGGGGCGGGGCGGCGGTGGAGAGACAGCTGGGCGGAGAGGAGAGTGGCTGGTGACGAGACTGGAGCGATATGTTGGATGAGACTTAAGTCGAGACGGGAAGAGACGCTGCGATGAGTCACTGGCAGGGAGTGGCAGTCTTAGGAGGCTCACGGAATTCAGACCACATGTGGCAGCGGCGGGGCCAGTGGTGGGTTGTGAGGGCAGATGTTGGTTCAATGCAGGTGTAGAGCTGTTGAGTTGCAAACGCAGAGAATGGCAGTGGGCAGACAGTGGGCAGACAGTGAGAAGTGGCACCCTGGGGGCAGGATTTATGATGAGGTCGGAACAGGTGCTGGGAACAGGTGAAACAGGTGTGTAGGGTGGCGATGGTGACACTTGCGGGCAGGAACAAGGTGTGTGGTTGGGGTTGTTTGAGAGGTGAGCACTGGTGAGAGAAATTGTACACCCGGAAAGCACAGCCGGTTATTACACCACTAGAGGCACTGAGGAGGGGTGAGGCTGTGAGATGCGAGACGTCGTGTATCTGTTGGTGTCACTAAATAGTGGAGGAGGCGGTCAGAATCTGATGGTTCGAAACACCGCTGCTACCAAATGTAACTTGCAATACTTTGGTGATAGAAACTCCGTGTACAAACAGCTAGATAAGGAGTTTATTACGAGCTCAAAAAAATAGTCTGCCCGACTTGAATGTCTGCTCTCAACTGACGCAATAACGTCTTCGCCCAGGCTTGGGCGACGTCATATGTATATATATATATATATATATATATATATATATATATATATATATATATATATATATATATATATATGACGTTGCCTTACTCCCTGATGGGGTCGGCCGCTCTTATGTGTCGTCGCCAATAACTTATGTCCGCTGCATCCTCTTCCTCCAGGCCTAACTGCCTATATTTCTTTCTCATTTCCGTCTCTCCATCTAATCCTTTGTCTTCCCCTCGTTCTTCTCCCTTCCTCCTTACTCCTCCATGCCACCTTCACAGGATCAACTTCCTCCCTCCTGGTCACATGCCCATACCACCTCAAACGTGCCTCTCTTGCCTTCTCCACAACTGACACAACTGCCTCTGCTCTAATGTCATAGTTACTCCTCGTCTCTCTCTGTGATACTTTCATCAGCCAATACAACGTTCTCATCTCTGTCCTCTCCAGCTGTTTCTCTTGATTCTTCCTCAGTGCCCTAGCTCCTGCACCATACAGCAATATAATGGCAACTTTTGGAAGATGGTTTCAGGTCATTCCTCCATCTACCCCACACACCCCGAAGGGAGGCACGTTCCCCAGTTTAGAAAACACTTGTTTACAAGAACATTGTCAACCGAGTGCTAACCCAACATAGTCGGTGGTACTGACACATTCTATCAGTGACGTTTGTTGCTCTTGGTTCAGTTAATAATATTTGTTTATCCAGATAAATGTTAGAACGCGTAGTACTAGACTGATGCATGAAGTTTATCAGAAACTCAGTAGAATAAAATAGTTGGGTTGAGAAACACTTCTTGTTAAATGTAATGGGACAAATAAGTCCTTCCTTCGACCTAATTCCCAGAAAGAATTATTATTTAGCTATATTCTCATCAACTGTGAGTTGTATGAGGCAATAAGTATGTGAAATTATCTCTCAGTGTGCGTGGAAGGAGTGGGCAGAGAGGAGAACTGCCTGCCAAATTTAATGCGTTTGGGGGAGTGTGTGTAAATCACTGGGTCGGTCAGGATAACTTGACTGGCGTGATCGTCATCTCATTACTCTCCAGAAAGAGGGCTGAGAGCTCATATAGTCCGATCTAGGGCAAGGATGACCTTCACACACGCGCACAACCATTCCCTCCCTGAAGAGGAACAGTAACCTCCCACTTCGTTAATGAAACTTTTTGCACCCGATCCGGCGCGAACCCCCGTCCTACTAGATGGCAGTCGAAAGCATTACCACTAAGCCAGTGTGTGTGTGTGTGTGTGTGTGTGTGTGTGTGTGTGTGTGTGTGTGTGTATGTGTGTTTGTGTGTAGACTGGCTAGAACATTTGTGTGGACGAGGCGACCGCTACTGCTAGCACATTTGAAGATAATCCGTTACGAAAATTTCGTAAAACGGTAGGTGCATGTACTATTTGTAGCAATGCAAGTATTACATATTGCTGGTAATTTTGTGTGAGTGTCGTGTGTGCTTTGTCAACTATATCACCATCTTAAATAGCGACATATGTCGGTAGTCACTTTAGATGACAACTGAAAAATAGACTGATTGTATCTTTTTCCTGCCAACCGGAAGGCTATTAATGTGACTGTATGTCAGGTATTCTACTGCGCATCAGAGAGAGAGAGAGAGAGAGAGAGAGAGAGAGAGAGAGAGAGAGAGAGAGAGAGAGAGAGAGACTATGCACGTTTAATACTCGTATAATCACACACGCATGCACATATATATATATATATATATATATATATATATAGAGAGAGAGAGAGAGAGAGAGAGAGAGAGAGAGAGAGAGAGAGAGAGAGAGAGATTATGCACGTTTAATACTCGTATAATCACACACGCATGCACATAAGCATAAAGTTATATAACCCTGTTAAGATATGAGGGATTGGCCCTAAGAAAGTGTTGACTGGGGTATGCTTAAATTTGTAGTCTGGTATGAAGGCCAGGCTCATTCATCCGTAAGCGGGGTAAGTGCCCTATACGACTATGAAAGGATAACAAATTACGCCGTCAGTCAAAAGGATGTAATTTCCTTATTCTGTCAGCGTTCGGTCTTAACAGTAGTTGACTTATACAACTATAAAATGGACTTTTACAAGGTTAGATTCCGTATTCAATACAAGTTGTATTAAAAGTGACAGTAGCCTATCTTTGTTAAGCAACTTGCATAAGCATCTGATATCAGTTTAAATATTTATAAATTCTCGGTCAACAATAGAAACATTTCCTATATTACGGGACGGAATGACGGAATGACCTGTGTCGTATCCTCCACTCTCTACTTACCCTTGGTATGTTTCGTACTCAGTCTCCCCAAGTACGGTGAATGGCTGCCACTAATGAGTATTGGTAGCGTGGGACAGTAGCAGCGGAGAGTGTGGAGACAAGCCCAGAGGGGACCTGTAACCTCGTAGGTTAGGACACTAAGATATTAAATACCCCTTTCTGCCCCAGACTCCCTCCTGGACTTCCCAAAAATTAACAGTACCACACTAAGGTTACAACACACAGAAATAATTTTAACTTTAATTCTTAACAATCTGCTGCAGAGTACTTACACTACTTCAGAACAAATTACACAGCTATAACATTAACTTATTATCCCGAGTCTCATCTCGACGCAAGGGAAGTCTCAATCACTTATTTACGACTTAACGGCAAGTAAGCACTTGACTTAATAGCCATATGTGACTTCAGTCTACTTATTTAAAAGACTAGACAATCATCCGTGAGTGGAAAAGGTTCACTTAAATGTTATAAGTCTTACTCTAAGTTAACTCTACTACTTAATTACTGTTCGCCACGACCTGGAACATACGCGTCAACTAATATTGCTGGTTTTTCCGAGTAGAGCCTGTCGGAACTTTACTTTACTCTAACGGCACTTATATACCTTGCGTTACTTTCCCGCAAGACTATTCTTCACTACTTCTACTCACCAGTACCGCGAAACCCATGGTCGTGGCTGTTCTGGTCGTCTGTCCCAGACAAGACAATCCTGTCTGACTACCAAACCTTCTCTAGCCCCATCTCTCTCATGAGCGTGCTTATATACACCTCCCACACGGACACTGAGTCACTAATACACCATACTCCATCCCAGTATACACCCCAGTATACACCCTCGTTCTCACGCACTGGCACACCATTATGAGTGAGAGTTCACAGATGACAACCACTCCCGGGACCCCCTAGGGTACCTCGAGTACATTAGCCTCTAACCCCTGGACCCTCAAGAACTATTATTAATGTGCATCCTGGGTGTTTTGCCCCACCTAGTCACCCTCTTTACGTAGTCACCCTCCTTCTCTCATCACTCCTTTATTTACTTCGTTTATTCTTGTATTTCATCTTCCCTTTCCTCCGCAATTCTCTCCAGCCCTCGCTGTCTCCCAATTCCCTGTGCTCTTTTCCACTCCTGCTGGGCACATGCCAAAACCTCAGCACCATACTTACGTCACAGTGTTTTATATGCTGCTTTCAGGTACTTCTGGCGTTGGCGACCCATTTTCCTATCGTCCCTCGCTCCATATTCGTCTGCCCCACATCCGTCTTCTTCTCCACTCCTCCTTTCTCCGCCTTCCTCCTCTCCTCCTCTACT
Source organism: Coenobita brevimanus (assembly GCF_032717465.1). Taxonomy (NCBI): domain Eukaryota; kingdom Metazoa; phylum Arthropoda; class Malacostraca; order Decapoda; family Coenobitidae; genus Coenobita; species Coenobita brevimanus. The sequence goes on from NC_137006.1 coordinate 31,141,085, forward strand.
CCCACTCGACCCAGGCCTCGGTCTGAAGGGGCCGTGTGAGTAAGAGGTGGAGATGACGTCAGGAGCAGCGGTATTTGGGTGGGCGGCAAGTACATGATCGTTGTAAGCCCGACACCCCTCCCTCCTTGTTCTCGCCATGTACTCCGCAGGAACATCAGGGGAGTTCCCGGGGTATGCATCCCCAGGTGGTGAGAAGAAAGAGAGGTCGATCCAAGATCGGGAATGCTCGAATGACGGTCCAATGCAGCGAGAGCAGCGTCTGTTTATCCAACACTTATACGCTAAATAAGAAGCAAGGAACATAGGAATAGCTAGGGCAGCTGGCTGGGTTGGTTTAGGTAGGGGTTTGAGAAGAAGGAGTTTAGATTGGAAGTGTAACAACTCATCTAGGTACACAGGTGTGAAGGAGTCATTCTGGGAAAAAATCTCAGGGATTGCTCGTATGGCATCTAGTTCAACATGAGAGAGAGACATATTAAAATGCAATGTATGGGGACGTAGAGACAGTTTAGTATCCTTGGTGAGGGTGGCATAAGCTGGAAGTATGAGTGTCTCACTGTGAGCACTGCAACCGTCACCCAGGACCAAATGTCCTATACCTTTAACAATCTGTATTGTCTTACTTATCTCATTAACAGCACAATTAAGAGTAAATTGCATAGGCTTATTCGTAGAAAAGCACCACTTATCGTTATTCTTAACAAATACAGGAACAAAGTTTTTAATGACTCTTTGTGCTGAGGCACAAAGTCCTTTTTGAGGAATGTAGCACTCTCACATGTGCTAGTACTTGACCTCAACACTGGACTCTGCAGCTCGCACACCAGCAACTGCTGATGAGTGCGGCACTGAGTGAAATCGTCCATAAGCATATAATGTAAGCGATTTTCACTCAGCGCAATGAATTTGGCAGAGGGGACAGTTTGTACATAGACATCTGTGTCAGGGACTTTATAAGGCATGGAAGTGATCCGGAAGACATCAAAAGTATCTGCCGGGTCACCCTGAACCGGAACTAGTAAGTAGAAGCACACTGAAGAGGGAGTCTTGCGAGGCACTGCCTTAACGAGATCCCTATATAACGCAAGATATTCTGGTCGAGCAGGGAAAAGCAATCCTGGTCTCATTAAAGAAATATTATTTAAAAGTTCCAGCAATAATGTATTTGGCACGATGTCCGCACTCAGACGAGCTTGCATCACATTCTGTAGGCCTAACTTAATCCTCACATGATCGGCAATTATATCCGACAAAGCTAACTGAAGAATAAGAAAAGCCTCAAATATGCGAGCTTCGCCTTCTAACTCTAGAGTTTTTATGGAGAAGAGCCTAATTACAGCATGTGAAATATTAGCTGTCTGCTGCAATTTAGTAATTGCAGCATGCATATGTGACATGTCTCTTATAGTCGTATTTAGTATTTGGAAGTGAACATTTAACACTCCACGCTCATTCTCGGACATCTGTTCAATTTGACCCAATCTAGTGTGAATTTCGTCCACCAGATTCTGGGTAGCAGTCCCAAATAAAGCATTAGGAATATTGCCAACAAGATCAATTGCGCCTCTAGTTCTACGACCTGACAGTGGTTTATCCGACAACAAATAATTAACAGAATTCTTTAAGTCATCAAATCTAATTCTAAATTCATGTTGAAATGATATCGAAGTCTCCCTTAATGACGACACAAGGGTGGATGAGTTGTCCATGTGATCTATATTCCACTGGACAGAGTCAACCAGATCCTGTGCCTCAGTATGTGGTCGGTATAACTCATCCTGTATTAACAAGACAGGGACAACATAATGATTTCCTGTTGATATAAGTTTGGAGACTGGAGAATAGATGAGGCCTGTTGGAGCAGGTTTTTCAATGTGGGGGTCAATGTGCCTAATCTTTCCTGATACTACGACTGCAAGCAGCATAATCTGGAACAAAAATAAAATAGCATGACTAGTAACTTATTCTCTACTTGTCTTCCTGTCAGTGTGTTCTATTGGCCTGTCCATAACTAGAGGTAAATCTTCTACTATTGTGCGTGATCTTAGGCTGTATCTAGGGGCCGACGCAGGGCTGAGGCTGCTAGCCGGGGAGAAACGATCTGGCGCCGGTGTAGCGTTATGATCTGTCCCCCTGTCCGCCCCCTACGGCGCATGCGCGGGAGTTGCCAGAGGCCGCCACAAATATGCCATTTGTCCTCTGATCTCTATAGGGGTAACATGATCGCAGCCTCTCGCCCTTTGTTTACAAACGGCAAATGGTCATTCCGGCTTCTCATATCATTCGTCTCAAAGCATTCTCGGGTAGTTTCCGCCCTTAAATTAAATTAGGTTAGGCGGAAAGGAATAAAAAATCGAATTTCTAAGGTATGAATGAGTTAGGTTGGATAAACATTGTTATAATTAATAATCTGGGACGAGTTATCTATTCTTGTTAGGCGTGAGGATTGCCTTAGCTTTGTATCTTTATGGGAATGAGTCAAGCTCGTACTGTCCCATGTATTAAACCATTTTTATCATACATATCCTTGAAATTATATATATGTGAATGCTGTTCTCATATTAGCAAGAAATGTATACATGTTTCATACCTTCTCACTGATGTGATCATCAGGAGATAGTCTGTTACTGATAATTACTCCTAGGTCCTTCTCCTTTTCTGATATGTGTAGGGTTGATCTTCCTAACTTATAATACCAATCTGCTAATATGAGAACGGCAGTCACATATATAAATGAAGATATGCTGAGGAAGATATTCATCAGACCAACTCTGGAGTATGCATCACAATAGTCTGGAATCCTCATCTCAAAAAACACAGATAAGATTGAAAAAGTACAACGGGCCACTACAAGATGGGTACCAAGCTTAAGGGATTTAAGTTACTGAGAAAGAATGGAAAGACTGAATTTACCAACGCTACAGGAGAGGAGGAGGAGACATGATTATGCTATATAAATGCATATCAGGGGAACAGAAAATAGACATAAATGAATATATATCATATGTGTGAGGCATCAGCAAGAGGATATTGCAAAATACAGCATAAAAAGAGAGGTGATAAAGATGTAAGGAAATTCAGTTTCCCTAATAGGACAATTGATCAGTGGAATGCACAACCGAATGAGGTAGTGTGTGCCAAAACTATTTATAATTTCAAGGATATGTATGATAAAAATGGTTTAATACACGGGACAGTACGAGCTTGACTCATTCCTATAAAGATACAAAGTTAAGGCAATCCTCACGCCTAACAAGAATAGATAACTCGTCCCAGATGATTAATTATAACAATGTTTATCCAACCTAACTCATTCATACCTTAGAAATTTGAATTTTTACTGCTTTCCGCCTAACCTAATTTAATTTAAGGGCAGAAACTACCCGAGAATGCTTTGAGACGAATGATATGAGAAGCCGGAATGACCATTTGCCGTTTGTAAACAAAGGGCGAGAGGCTGCGATCATGTTACCCCTACAGAGATCAGAGGACAAATGGCATATTTGTGGCGGCCTCTGGCAACTCCCGCGCATGCGCCGTAGGGGGCGGACAGGGGGACAGATCATAACGCTACACCGGTGTAGCGTTATGATCTGTCCCCCTCTCCGACCCCTACGGCGCATGCGCTGTGGTAGCCACAGGCCCCCACATAAATGCAATTTGTCCTCTGATCTCTGTATGGGGAACATGATCTCAGCCTCTCTCCCTTTGTTTACAAACGGCAAATGGTCATTCCGGCGTCTCATATCATTCTGCCTCAAAGCTTTCTCGGGTAGTTTTCGCACTTAAATTAAATTAGGTTAGGCGGAAAGCAGTAAAAATTCGAATTTCTAAGGTATGAATGAGTTAGGTTGGATAAACATAGTTATAATTAATCATCTGGGGACGAGTTATCTAATCTGTTAGGCGTGAGGATTGCCTTAGCTTTGTATCTTCACAGGAATGAGTCAAGCTCGTACTGTCCCGTGTATTAAACCGTTTTTATCATACATATCCTTGAAATTATAAATAGTTTTGGCACACACTACCTCATTCGGTTGTGCATTCCACTGATCAATTGTCCTATTAGGGAAACTGAATTTCCTTACATCTTTATCACCTCTCTTTTTATGCTGTATTTTGCAATGTCCTCTTGCTGATGCTTCACACATATGATATATATTCATTTATGTCTATTTTCTGTTCCCCTGATATGCATTTATATAGCATAATCATGTCTCCTCCTCTCCTGCAGTGTTGGTAAATTCAATCTTTCCAGTCTTTCTCAGTAACTTAAATCCCTTAAGCTTGATACCCATCTTGTAGTGGCCCATTGTATTTTTTCAATCTTATCTGTGTTTTTTGAGATGAGGATTCCAGACTACTGTGATGCATACTCCAGAGTTGGTCTGATGAATATCTTCCTCAGCATATCTTCATTTATATATGTGAATGCAATTCTCATATTAGCAAACAATGTATACATGTTTCGTACCTTCTCACTGATGTGATCATCAGGAGATAGTCTGTGACTGATAATTACTCCTAGGTCCTTCTCCTTTTCTGATATGTGTAGGGTTGATCTTCCTAACTTATAATACCAATCTGGTCTTTTCTCACTTTTACCAAATTTTATTACATGACACTTATCCACATTAAATTCCATTTGCCATTTATTGCTCCATTCATGAAGCTTGTTCAATTCCTCTTGCAGCTCTTTGCAAGAATCTATGTTAGTAATTTTCTTTTGAATTTTTGCATCATCTGCAAACATATTTAGATAGCTTCCATTTCCAGTATTACTGTGCCATTCATATATACTAAAAACATAATATACTAAAAACATAACTGAGCCCTGTGGCACTCCGCTGGTCACTTCCCTCCATGATCAGTAATTTCCCCTTAATATTGTTCTCATTTCCTTTTTCTGAGAAAATCCTGCATCCAACAGTGGAGACTGCCTTGGATACCTCCTTGATGGTACAGCTTCCATAAAAGTCTTTGATGCGGTACTCTGTCAAATGCTTTCTTAAAATCTAAATAGATACTGTCCACCCATCCTTCTCTTTTCTGTAATGTTTCTCTAACTTTGTCATAATTGCTTAGAAGATTAGTAACACATGATTTTCCCTTCCTAAAACCGAACTGCCTCTCTTTTATCATACCATGTTCTAGATGTTTTACCCAAACTTCCCTTATCAGCTTTTCTAGTATCTTACAACACTGGTCGGTGATACTGGTCTGTAGCTGAGTAGTTCTCATTGTGTTAAATTTGACTAGCGTACAGGTATTTGTAGACCTCACAGGTGGTTAAGAGGGATGAGTAAAGGACTCATGAATGGAATGGAAGGAAATGGAATGGATTAAAAAAAAAAAAAAAAAAAAAAAAAGGAAAGCGAGCACCAAGCCACTCAATGACTAAGTTTCCCCCTGGGGAGGGGGGGATAGAATACCTCCTCAGTATCCCTGCTTGTCGTAAAAACCGTCTAAAAGGGGCACTTTAATCTTCATCCTTCCTCTTTTCCCCCTCTGCTTCTTGTACTTTATCTGTCCCACCTCTCTGCCTTATATTTTCACTTTAATACCCACCCAACTCCTATTGTAGTGCCATATAGTCATTGACTGGCTTGCTGCTACCTTTCCTTTCTTTTTTTTTTCAATAATCCATTCCATTCAATGACTAAGTTATATGGCACTAACTTGGGTGGGTATTGAAAATATATGGCAGAGAGGTGGAACAGATAAAGTACAAGAAACAGAGGGGGAAAAGGGGAAGGATTTTTAGTGGGCTTTTACGACAAGCAGGGATACTGAGGAAGTATTCTATCCCCCCCTCCCCGAGGGGAAAGGATTCGTGAGATAACCGTGACTGGGAGTTGGCTTAGTTTCCATTGATAGCACCCCTCTGGGGAGGGGGGACAGAATACTTCCTCAGTATCCCTGCTTGTGGCAAAAGGGGCACTTTAATCTCCATCCTTCCCCTCTTCCCACTCTGCTCCTGTACTTTATCTGTCTTACCTCTCTGCCTTACATTTTCACTTTAATACCCACCAAACCCTCTTCCATTATAGTGCCATGTAGTCATTGTTTTAGCTTGGTTCTGGCGCTTATTATTCACCTCCTCTTGTACTTCATGTGTCTTATCTTTCAGCCTTATATTTTCACTTTAATAACCACCCAACCACTTCCACCTCAGTGCCATTTTTTCTTTGGCTTGGTGCTAACTTTTTTTTTTTTTTTTTTATTACTGTATTCAATGTATTTCCACTGATAGTACAGTATATAAATATATCCTGTGCTACTGGACACGACAGGGTTTATGTTACTGCACATGTGTGCAGATTTAAATAAATGATTGGTATTAAAATATGCTAATCAGTGATGTGTAGTAATGTACCCAATGTGCTGAATAACCTAACTTAGGATTTTTTTTTTAAATTTCCCATAACAACTAGTATCTGAAGTGATCTCAGTAACGTAACTGATAAGGGTCTTAACTTTATCATTATCCATTGAATCAGTAGCAGTGCTGTAACAGTGTGAACAGCAAACTTCACTAAGCATACCCTACTGGAGTGCATACTGTTTTCATAGTGTTTGGAGTTAAAAGTACTTTTCCATAAATGAAATTCAGAGGCTAATTTTTATTTCACATTGACTGAACTTGAACTATACTGGACTAGCCTAACACTCTTATGTGAGATTTCTCAAAACTAAAGGGAGATGTAAGATTTCTCAAAACTAAAGGGATTGGATTGGATAATTGGAACAAAAAGGAAAAGGAAAATCCAGCACCAAGCCACTTATTGACTCTATGGCATTTAAAAGGGGTTGGGTGGGTATTAAAGTGAATATATAACGCAGACAGGAAGCTATCTAAATATGTTTGCAGATGATGCAAAAATTCAAAAGAAAATTACTAACATAGATTCTTGCAAAGAGCTCCTTCATGAATGGAGCAATAAATGGCAAATGGAATTTAATGTGGATAAGTGTCATGTAATAAAATTTGGTAAAAGTGAGAAAAGACCAGATTGGTATTATAAATTAGGAAGATCAACCCTACACATATCAGAAAAGGAGAAGGACCTAGGAGTAATTATCAGTCACAGACTATCTCCTGATGATCACATCAGTGAGAAGGTACGAAACATGTATACATTGCTTGCTAATATGAGAATAGCATTCACATACTGTATATAAATGAAGATATGCTGAGGAAGATATTCATCAGACCAACTCTGGAGTATGCATCACAGTAGTCTGGAATCCTCATTTCAAAAAACACAGATAAGATTGAAAAAATACAATGGGCCACTACAAGATGGGTATCAAGCTTAAGGGATTTAAGTTACTGAGAAAGACTGGAAAGATTGAATTTACCAACGCTGCAGGAGAGGAGGAGACATGATTATGCTATATAAATGCATATCAGGGGAACAGAAAATAGACATAAATGAATATATATCATATGTGTGAAGCATCAGCAAGGGGACATTGCAAAATACAGCATAAAAAGAGAGGTGATAAAGATGTAAGGAAATTCAGTTTCCCTAATAGGACAATTGATCAGTGGAATGCACAACCGAATGAGGTAGTGTGTGCCAAAACTATTTATAATTTCAAGGATATGTATGATAAAAACGGTTTAATACACGGGACAGTACGAGCTTGACTCATTCCTGTAAAGATTCAAAGCTAAGGCAATCCTCACGCCTAACAGATTAGATAACTCGTCCCCAGATGATTAATTATAACTATTTTTATCCAACCTAACTCATTCATACCTTAGAAATTCGAATTTTTACTGCTTTCCGCCTAACCTAATTTAATTTAAGGGCGGAAACTACCCGAGAAAGCTTTGAGACGAATGATATGAGACGCCGGAATGACCATTTGCCGTTTGTAAACAAAGGGCGAGAGGCTCCGATCATGTTACCCCTACAGAGATCAGAGGACAAATGGCATATTTGTGGCGGCCTCTGGCAACCACCGCGCATGCGCCGTAGGGGGCGGACAGGGGGACAGATCATAACGCTACACCGGGCCGACCACTTTACTCGGGGACTCCCAGTCTCCACTCGGCTCGTGACTGCTCGCTCCGTTTTCTATCTCGCCTCTATCCTCGCTCTCATTTTCGCTTCTACTTTCATTATCACTTTCATTCCCACTCTGTTGAACTGGGTTGGTAGCACCCATAGAACTTTGATTTACTGGCATGTTGGATGATTGTGTCGCACCGCGACTAGATACCGGAATGGCTGTAAAATCATCTGAGCCGTCCTCACCATCACCATCATCATCATCATCATCATCTGTTTCATGTACTGGGTATGCCCTACGTACATTCTTATTATCCTTAGTGGTGAGGCAAGATTCGGGGATTACTCACACATGATCAACATGAAGGGTGGAGACAGCTCCATCCTTCACACATCGTACTTTAATTACAACGTCACTAACACGCTCCGTGACTCTGTATGGTCCTGCGTAGAGAGGCTGTAACTTCCTAGCAACTCCCTGTTTAGGAATCGTGCTTACATACACTCTGTCTCCTACCTTGATCGGTTTCACTACGGCCTTTTTAGCCCTGTACTTCTCATTCTCGGTACTAGCCCCGTCCAAGTACAACTGACATCTTTGAAATACTTTAGTGGCCATGGCTGCTAGCATGTGTTTCGCATCATCTACATTGTAGTGAGGTTGAGTCTCGTTTACTATCTCATAGGGTACCCGTGGGTCCCTCAGGTACAACAGGAAATAGGGCGAGTCCCTGATCGACCTATTATACCCTGAATTGTAAGCCATGCATGCCAAATGTATCATCCGGTGCCAATGGTTTCCATTACTTTCAATCATCATACGTAAGATTTGAATGACAGTTCCGTTCACTCGTTCTACTAGTCCATTCACAGAAGGGTGATACGGAGTCGTAGTGATGTGCTTCAGCATCAATATTTCCGCAATGCCGCGCAAGGTAGCATTCACGAACTCTGTTCCTTGGTCCGTGACCAATTGTTGAGGAGTTCCGTGAATGCAAACAACTCACTCTACAAACAAACAAGCTACCTCTTCCGCCGTCTTTGTTTTCAGTGGCTCAGCAATAAGAAATCTGGTTAATGTATCCACTACCGTAAGAACGTATTTATGTCCAGCCTCAGACATATTTAACAGTCCTATAATATCCATGTGGACCCAGTACAATGGTGCCGGCACATCTGGGTACCTCATAAGTGGAGCCAGGGCGTCCCCCAACCTCTTAGAGGTAATGCACTGTGTGCAGTGACGACACAAGTTAGTGATATCCTTGACCATAGTTGGCCAATATGCAAATCTTTTGGCGCGCGCAATAGTTACCTTGGCCCCACCATGTCCTGACAGTGGCAAATGATGGGCTAAGTGTAGGGCTGCTGACACACTTTGTTCAGGTACAACCACCTGTAATACATCATTGTCTTCGTACGCACGAGACTCGATCCTATACAACAGACCATCCTGGCGGAGAGAGAACTGTTCAACCGGGGCAGACAGTTTGGGGGCCTGAGGGACTTCTCCGCGAAGATACTGCTTCAATGATCCCCAAACCGGATGCACATCTTGCTGCTTTCGCAGTTTGTCAAGATTCCAGCTAACAGTGTCTGTATCGGTCACACCCCTCGTAACAGCTATAAGTTCTGTATCTTCATCTTGCTCTCTGCGAAGATGTGACAAGGCATCAGCCACTCGGTTCTGGTGTCCTGACAGGTAGGATACCTCTAAGTCGTATTCGGCAACCTGTATCTGCCATCTAGCTATCCTGCCAGAAGGCTCCTTCACATTAAAGAGCCACGTGAGGGGTCGGTGAGCCGTCTGCACAATCACTTTGTATCCCAAGACAAGAGGCCGATTTATCCACAATCCGTACACAATACTTAAGGCTTCTTGCTCGATAGTGGCATAATTAAGCTCAGCTTTATTTAATGCTCTACTAAAATATGTCAACGGTTTAAGGTGTCCATCCTCATCTTCCTGTTGTAATACCCCACCTATCGCAGTACCACTCGCATCAGTTGTCAGATGGAATGGTTTATCAAAGGAGGGAAACTTGAGTACGATGTCGTCAGTAAGCTTACTTTTCAGACTTCTAAAAGCTTGATCAGCCTCATCGTTCCACTCGATTTTTTGTTTACTGTTTTTCACTTCCTTCTTTCCACGAGTCAATTTTGTGAGAGGCAGAGCAATCTTAGCGTAATCACTTATAAATCTATGGTAATAATTAACTAGCCCTAGGAAAGATTGGAGTTCCTTCAGTGTCTTAGGAACAGCAATTTCCCTTATGGCTCAGACTTTATCCGGTTGGGGCCGCAATCCTTCCGCAGAAATTTTGTGTCCTAGGTAAGACACTTCATCTTTGAAAACACTGCACTTCTCTAACTTGAGAGTAAGTTGAGCTTCCTTAAGTCTGGCAAGGACCTCATCTAGGTTCTGTACATGTGAATCAAAATCCTTACCATAGACAATTATGTCATCCAGGTAAGTATGACTGATACGCCATGTCAGTCCTATCAGGACTTTGTTAACGATCCTTTGGAACACAGCAGGGGCATCTTTTAAGCCAAACAGTAGACTATTATATTCCCAATGACCGTCTGGTGAGGAAAATGCGGTCAGCGGTCGTGACGCCTCATCCAGAGGGATTTGATGGTATCCTTGACTCAAATCGAAGCTACTGAATACAGTATTCTCTCCTAACTGGGAAAGAATTTGTGCAATGTTTGGCAATGGGAAGGGGTCTGATATTATTTGCTTATTCAAATGACGAAAATCGACACTAATTCTCAGTCCACCATTCTTCTTGGCCACCGGGACCAAGGATGAACAATATGGTGATCTAGAAGAACGTATTATATTTTGCTCCCTTAGTTCATTTAGTTGTTGCCTGAGAGTTTCATGATACTTAACCGGTACTTTATAGGGACAGCGGTTTACAACCGGCCCTGTAGCACAGATGTGATGGAGGAAATAAGGTGTAATATTCAGTGGTTCATCGGGCAAGGCAAACACTTGAGGATGCTTTCGCACTAGACGGTTGAGAGCATCATTCTCCTTAGTCTCTGGTGGACACAACTCATCTACTTTTAGAAAAAGCTTAGTTAATCTCCCTTCTCCCTGCATAACACCAGTTGTTTGCCCTTGCTCATCCTCCTGATTCTCGTCCCACATTATCGCCTCAAACGGTTCTATTGTCCCCACCCTGTACCTGCCATATACTGACCCGGTCAGGGGTGGCGTTAGTGTAGGCAACATAAACCCTGGACTTTCCTCTCGCCTCGCTTGGGATTATCTGTACAATCCCTGGCCACAGCATAGCGGCGAAAGTACTACAAGGACTAGGTGAGAATAACCCAAAGGACCACCCTGAAATTTCGGTCTCTAACGGGATCATTCCACTTGTGAACGGATCAATCACGACTGTCTCACTCATTATACAAAGTCCAGAGATATACTCCTGGTCATCTGATAAGCCGGTTTCGACTACAGGCAAGGAGGAAGCACCATCTATGCGAAGATTCTCCTCTACCGACTGTAATTCTACCTTCTCCCCATCGATCTCTATGCACAACGGATCTGGTGTAATACATATTTTCCGAGCGAAAATAAAATCGGAACCTAGAATCACCGAAATAGTACATGGTAAGTTCCTCACCACTACTAATTCACTCTCGTAGGTGTGACCAGCCAACCCTATAGGCAGGCTAACCACTCCTACCACCTCAAGCTCATTACCACTTGCGGATACTAACCTTCGTCCTTGATACGGTCTGAGCTCAGGCTTGGTCTCACCCAAATTCTCATAGGTTCCTTGATTAATGAGCAATCGACATGCTCCGGTATCCAAGAGCATGGGACGATCCCTCATTTCACCACACGCTCCCATAATCATCACCAGATCCGTCCCGTTCCCCAGGATCATGATTTTTAGTCGATCTTTTTTTTTCTTTCCTTAGGACGTGCCGAACAATGGTCAGTACAATGAGTTCTATTTTTACAGTGATCACACCATGGTCTTTGACCTGGGTGTTCTACTTTAGCAAAACAGTGTTTTGCCAAGTGCCCTTGTCGGTCACAGTGGAAGCAACGGAATTTCTTTCGTTCTTCTGATGTTAACGTATGGTATTGGCCTCTCAAGAGTGGGTTAGGCGCGCGACAGGTACGTGCTCGATGGCCCGCCTCACCGCACCTATTACAGTTTGTTGGGGCATCCCCCGTGGATTTTCCAGTGCCTGTTTTTTCTTTTGGAACCTTGGCTTCTTTTGACTCCACATTTACATGTGCAACTACATCCCTTCTCTTTTCTTTTGCTACATTTACATCCGCCAACGACGAGTGACTTCGTTGTGCCCACTCAATGGCTTTACTCAGAATTTTATCAAGGGCATCAACAGGGCCTGTAAACTCTTTTTGGTCAAGTGTTGCTCTATACTGGGCAGGGAATACGTCGAGAAAGTTGTCCAAAGCATGGTATAAGGAACAGTCATAGTACCGAGGCTGCAGAGTTCCAATGCGTTTAGCTATACTAGTCAATCGCAGCCAGTATTCAACCAACCGTTCACCAGGATTACGATGCGCATGTTTTAACGCATGAAATGCAGGTTGGAGAGTTTGTTCTGGGGACAGCAGCATTGTGAGAATAGATTTAAACCGGTCCCAATCATCATTGGCCCTGACAATAAGGTCCTCAATGCTGTCATGTACCCCACCTAGAGTGTACTCCCGGACCACATCAAAGCGACCGGCAATAGACCACCTAGGTCCCGTAGTCTTACTCTCTATGTCCTGCAGCCATTTGCTAAGGTTTGTTTCTAAGATGACTCCAGGATATTCAGGTAATGTGGCAGTTCTACTTGCCGCAAAGCTAGACAACATCCTTAGCATTATCGGCAATAGCCTGCGATAGTTGGTCGGACAGGGTAACGATCCCTGCTGCAGCTGCTGCCTCAGTCATTTCGAACAATACTTCGTCTGATTCTGTATCTGAATCAAAGTAATGAGCAAAGAAAATTTCGTCTGAACCACTGTAAGAACTAGAGTCGCTACTGAGCTCCATACACAAGGGTTAGAACCTAGGTGTGGAACCACTTAACTTAAAAGTTTAATTAAGCCTTAAATATCCCATTAAGCTGCCACCATTGTTGTATCCTCCACTCTCTACTTACCCTTGATATGTTTCGTACTCAGTCTCGCCAAGTACGGTGAATGGCTGCCACTAATGAGTATTGGTAGCGTGGGACAGTAGCAGCGGAGAGTGTGGAGACAAGCCCAGAGGGAACCTGTAACCTCGTAGGTTAGGACAACAAGATATTAAATACCCTTTTCTGACCCAGACTCCCTCCTGGACTTCCCAAAAATTAACAGTTCCACACTAAGGTTACAAAACACAGAAACAATTTTTACTTTAATTCTTAACAATCTGCTGCAGAGTACTTACACTATTTCAGAACAAATTACACAGCTATAACATTAACTTATTATCCCGAGTCTCATCTCGACGCAAGGGAAGTCTCAATCACTTATTTACGACTTAACGGCAAGTAAGCACTTGACTTAATAGCCATATGTGACTTCAGTCTACTTATTTAAAAGACTAGACAATCATCCGTGAGTGGTAAAGGTTCACTTCAATGTTATAAGTCTTACTCTAAGTTAACTCTACTACTTAATTACTGTTCGCCACAACCTGGAACATACGCGTCAAATAATATTGCTGTTTTTTCCGAGTAGAGCCTGTCGGAACTTTACTTTACTCTAACGGCACTTATATACCTTGCGTTACTTTCCTGCAAGACTATTCTTCACTACTTCTACTCACCAGTACCGCGAAGCCCATGGTCGTGGCTGTTCTGGTCGTCTGTCCCAGCTGAACACAAGACAATCCTGTCTGACTACCAAACCTTCTCTAGCCCCATCTCTCTCATAAACGTGCTTATATACACCTCCCGTACGGACACTGAGTCACTAATACACCATACTCCATCCCAGTATACACCCCAGTATACACCCTCGTTCTCACGCACTGGCACACCATTATGAGTGAGAGTTCACAGATGACAACCACCCCCGGGACCCCCCAGGGTACCTCGAGTACATTAGCCTCTGACCCCTGGACCCTCAAGAGCTATTATTAATGTGCATCCTGGGTGTTTTTGCCCCACCTAGTCACCCTCCTTACGTAGTCACTCTCCTTCTCTCATCACTCGTTTATTCACTTCTTTTATTCTTGTATTTCATCTTCCCTTTCCTCCGCAATTCTCTCCAGCCCTCGCTGTCCCCCAGTTCCCTGTGCTCTTTTCTACTCCTGCTGGGCATGTGCCAAAACCTCAGCACCATGCTTACGTCGCAGTGTTTTATATGCTGCTTTCAGGTACTTCTGGTATTGGCGACCCATTTTCCTATCGTCCCTTGCTCCATATTCGTCTGCCCCACATCCGTCTTCTTCTCCACTCCTCCTTTCTCCGCCTTCCTCCTCTCCTCCTCTACTCCCACTCGACCCAGGCCTCGGTCTGAAGGGGCCGTGTGAGTAAGAGGTGGAGATGATGTCAGGAGCAGCGGTATTTGGGTGGGCGGCAAGTACATGATCGTTGCAAGCCCGACACCTGTTTGCTTAGTTACCGAACTTATTCCATCAAATAGCAGCTTGTTGCCACTACCATTTATTATTAATAGAAAAATTGTATTGGAATGATTGTCTACACAGTTTGTTGACACAATTAATGGCTACTTTACCTCTCCCTATCACTCACCTACCCCCACCACCACCCTTCCTCCATCACTGACCTTCCCCGCAGCTGCCACCCCCTGCTTCGCCCCCAGCACTGTTGCCAGATAATTTCTGTCTGTTGCTGCTGCTGCCATCTACACAGTGTCCCGCGCGGAAATTTCTCCAACTGTACAGCTCCGGACAGAAATTCGTGATACACGATAATCTGCCACCAGAGGTCAGGTTAATCGCACACGTCTACCCCCCCAACTCCCCCTCTGTGAAAAATGTTTAATAGTTCTGGTAAACAAATCGGGGCCCTCTTTCTGGGCATCAAAATGTGAAAAATGTTTAATGTATACAAGTCGGTATCCCTGCCGGGGCACCGCTATGTAAGAAATTCAAACGAGTTTCATAGAGTTAGGTGAAACATAACAATCTTAACTCATCTACAATAACTATTTCTCTTCTATCTCATAGCTAATCCCCCCTTGAATTGGCCAATTCGTAAAGGTTACTTAGCTAGTGATGAGGGAGTGATCGATTACCGATGACGATGGGCTGCTTAGTGTAATTGCTTGAGCAATCAAGCGTCCTTTAGGTGCTTATGTACAACAGTGCTAGCTTGAGTAAGACTAGGAACAGAGTGAGGTGTACAGCAGGATCTACCTCCGTCATAGAATGGTAGGTTGCCAACTATAAATTAATTACAGTACTAAATACAGTTAGATTACATAATGATATGTACAGGGCGAATCTGACAAATTAATCTTAGTTTTACTTACACTAAAGTTAAACCAAATATTCCCTTAAACTGTGTAAATATCTTAATTTCACATCTGCTTAACACGAGAATCTTTCCCTACTCACCACGTCATCTAACGCGCAGACGCAGTTTAGGTCAGTGGAAAATGCCACATAATTACATGCATTTACAATGTATAGTTGTTCACGGGGGTTAAACGCAGTAGCACTTAATTTATCAATAACAAGAATTATTAAAGAGAACGTGATTTCTGGGTTATAAAAACCGCTTGAACAATTAACAACGGTCTCAAGTTTTCCTCTGCCTTTAACCAGGGATAACTATGATAAAAGTAGAGAGCGCAACTGCTCTGGGGGAAAATATTTCCCACACCCTCCTTACCCCCACCAAACACTGATTTGTTAGGCGGATGGATTGAAGATATGAAGCTTCACTCACTCTCACGTCTTGCCGCATGTAATGTTGCTTTCATTTATCTTACTATTAGGTGTATAATCAAGTGCATAAATCCATCTTCAGTTCCATGAGAAGTGATTATATCGAAGTTTTAGCAGATTTCAATACAATGACCTTAATGTACAGTGTCTGGTATCCAAATACTTATCGAACGTGTTCTAAGTGATAGACTAACATCCAAGTAACAATTGAAAGTTATATGGCCAGATAAGTCCGTCTCTTGCCTTGCCATCTGGACAGCCACATATACACCCACCTACTTATCCACCTACCCACTCAACCCATCCAACACAACCCACCGACCTCACCCTTGCCACCCACCCAGCCCACCGATCCCTGCTATCCACCCTGCTAACCCACGAATGCCACACACGAAGTTCATCCAACAAAGCCACTCAACTTATTTACTCATTCACTTCTCCACCCTGCACCCATCCAGCCACCCAACCCAACCACCCACTTAGATCATCCCGACCACACAATCGTCTCAGCCACCCTGGCGACTCACTTTGCCCACACATCCCGACAATCTATCTTGCCCACCGACCCCTACCACCCACCCTCACCACTCACAAATTCCACCCACCTTTCCCACTCACGAATTCCACCCACCCTTCCCACTCACGAATTCCACCCCCCCTGGTCACCCAACAATGCCATCCATCTCATCCATCCACACAACCCTTAACACTCTCCCTCAACACTCCCCACCAACCTCCTGCTGCCCATCCTGTCCACCCACTCCTCCCACCGACCAACCCGCCCATCCACCCTTCTTACCCAACCCCATTCACTCCGCCATTCCATTCATTCATTTGAACTCGACTTATCCATCAAACTCATCTTATCCAAACCTAACTTACCGACCCCTCCCCGACAATACACATACCCAGCCACCTACCCACCCAGCCCACCAAACGCATCCACTCACTAACCCATTTACCCCCTACAACCAACCCAATAGCACTCCACACCCAACAACTGCCCCCCCCCTCCCTCCCAACCATTACCACTGCCCACCCACCCTGTCGATCTACCGAAATACCACACCCACAAACTCAATCTCAGCAACTCCACCCACTCAACCAACTGACTCATACACACACACACACACACACACACACACACACACACACACACACACACACACACAACAAAACACGCATAAACAGACAGACAGACAGAAACACACACACACACACACACACACACACACACACACACACACACACACACACACACACACACACACACACACACACACACACACACACAGAAAAACAAAACATGCATAATCAGACAGACAGACAGACAGACAGAAACACACCCACACACCAACACACACACAAACACACACACAAACAAAATACGCATAAACAGATAGACAGACAGACAGACAGAAACACGCACACACACACACACACACACACACACACACACACACACACACACACACACACACACACACACAAACACACACACAAACAAAATACGCATAAACAGATAGACAGACAGACAGACAGAAACACGCACACACACACACACACACACACACACACACACACACACACACACACACACACAGGGAGAGAGAGAGAGAGAGAGAGAGAGAGAGAGAGAGAACACGCATAAACAGACAGACAGACAGACAGAAACACACACACACACTGGCGCATACAGCGAAAGAGAGAGAGAGAGAGAGAGAGAGAGAAACAAAACACGCATAATCAGACAGGTAGGCAGACAGACAGACAGACAGAAACACACACACACACACACACACACACACACACACACACACACACACAGAAACAAAACACGCATAAACAGACAGACAGACAGACAGACAGAAACACACACACACACACACACACACACACACACACACACACACACACACACACACTGGCGCACAGAGAGAGAGAGAGAGAGAGAGAGACTCAGACACAAACAACACACACACACACACACACACACACACACACACATAAGCATTGTTCCCCTATTCAAGAAAGGAAATAAACAGAATCCACTCAGCTATAGACCAGCATCTCTGACCATTGTTGTATGCAAGGTACAAGGAAAACTAATGAGGAAAATTTAGCTAAACCAACTGCAATAATACAATATGATAACAGAAAGACAGTTCAGTTTTAGAAAAGGAAAGTTGTGTTTTACAAATCTATTAAGCTTCTATGATAGAGTTGCAGAAACACTACGGAAAAGAGAAAGATGGGTGGACGGTATCTATTTTGATATTAAGGAAGCATTTGACAGAATATCTCACCAAAGACTTTTGTGGAAGCTGTACCATCAAGGAGGAATCCAAGGTAATCTGTTCTGTTGGATGCAGGATTTTCTCAGAAAAGGGAAATGAGAACAGTACTAAGGAGTAATTACTCATCATGGAGGGAAGTGACTAGGAGAGTTCCATAGAGCTCAGTTATGGCACCAATTATGTTTTTAGTATATATTAATGATATAGGCTAGACAGGAACATTTGAATGGGATGCTATCTACGTATGTTTGCTGATGATGCAAAAATGCAACGGGGAATTACAGACTCGTGCAGAGAGCTACAAGAAGAATTAAACAAACTTTCATAAAAAGAGCAACAGATGGCAAATGGAAGTCAATGTGGACAAATGCCATGTAATTAAGTTTGGTAAAAGTGGAAAAGGACCAGATCAGGATTATAAGATAGGAAGTTCAACCCTCCACACCTCAGAAAAGAAGACAGACCTAAGAGTGATTATCAATAACAGACTTTTTCTCCGGCAGACAACATACATGAGAAGGAACGAAACATGCACACACTACTTGTTAATATGAGAATGGCATTCATATATATAAATGAAGGAATGCCGAGAAAGATAATTACCTCATTCATCAGACCAACCCTCGAATTTGCATCAGTGGTCAGCAATCCTCATCTCAAAAAACACATAGATAAGATTGAAAAAGTACAATGGGCTGCTACAAGATGGGTACCAAGCTTAAAGGTTCTAAGCTATGAAGAAAGACTAGAAAAACTGAACCTACCAATACTACAAGAGAGAAGGAAGAGGAAACAAGATGACGCTATATAAATACATCTCAGGGAAAGAAAGAAAGACATCAATGAGTATATATCCTATGGAGAAGCATCAGCAAGAGGACACTGAAAATGAGAGGTGAGAAAGACGTAAGGAAATTCAGTTTCCCAAATAGGGCAATTGAACAGTGGAATGCGCTACCGATTGAAATAATGCGTGCCAAAACTATTCATAAATTTAAGGATATGTATGATAAAAATGGTTTAATACACGGGACAGTACGACCTTGACTCAAACTGTAAAGCTACAATTAAGTAAGAACAATTAGATAAGAACAGATATATGCGCGCGCGCACACACACACACACACACACACACACACACACACACACACACACACACACACAGATGCGGAAGGATGGGAAAGGAGGGAGGGAGGATTTGGGGACAGTGAAGGGGACCGATGAGATGTGGAAGTGTCTAGTACTGTTCTAATAGGAGATTGCACAGAACACTGACTCGTATCTCCGACATAAACCCTTTAATTCAGCTATATTATGGATGTATTTCCATTAGGATTTCATGATATGCCATCCAATTGGCAATAGTTTTAATGACCGAATATTTCGGTAAAATATTATATATCAAAACTATGCTAGTTTCAGTATTATATGCTGTTCATACTGTTCAATGATTATACAGTCAACCATCAAACAGTAACTCGTAAGACGTGAGGCCAATCTTCCTTGGGGATAAACAACCACTGAGGATGATTAGTGAGTGAAGTTGTTGTGAACTACTACCTGTGTGTGTGTGTGTGTGTGTGTGTGTGTGTGTGTGTGTGTGTGTGTGTGTGTGTGCTTTGTCTCTCTTAGGGCGAGTCCACACGTGCTCTCGAACATATACTGGCAACACGGCAGGCAACATGTTCGGAAACAAGTTTGCGGCAGTATTTGGACAGATGTATGCAAACGTTTCAGTGCAGCTTCGAAGACTTGCAGCAGAGGCGATGGGATAAGTGTATCCATTGCAGGCAGTTGAGACTTCATCATGATGTTGCCAACATGATCTGGACGCTGCTGTTCCCAACATGTTTGCAGCGTGGTTGTTACTGTGTTGCTTACATGTTGCCAGCACTTGCTCGTGCACACGTGTGGACGCGCCCTTACTGTCAGTCTGTGTGTTCTTACCTAATTGTTCTTACCTAATTGTATCTTTACAGGAATGAGTCAAGCTCGTACTGTCCCGTGTCTTAAACCATATTTATCGTACATATCCTTAAATTTGTGAATTGTTTTGGCACACACTATTTCATTCGGTAGTGCATTCCATTGATCAATTGCTCTGTTTGAGAAACTGAATTTCCTTACGTCTTTATCACCTCTCTTCTTATGCAATTTTTTCCAGTGTCCTCTTGCTGATGCTTCTCCATATGTTAAGTAATCATTTATGTCTATTTTCTCCTTTCCTGATATGCATTTATATAGCATTATCATGTCACCTCTTTTCCTTCTCTCCTGTAGTGTTGGTAGATTCAGTTTATTTAGTCTTTCTTCGTAGCTTAGGTCCCTTAAGCTTGGTATCCATCTTGTAGCGGCCCGTTGAACTTTTTCAATCTTGTCTATGTGCTTTTTGAGATGAGGACTCCAGACTACTGATGCATATTCCAGGATTGGTCTAATGAATTATGTTATTATCCTTCTTAGCATGTCTTCATTTATGTATGTGAATGCTATTCTCATATTTGCAAGCAGTGTATACATGTTCCGTACCTTCTCGCTGATGTGGTCAGCCGGAGATAGTCTGTTATTGATAATCACACCTAGGTCTTTCTCTCTTTCTGATGTGTATAGGGTTTTATTTCCTAACTTATAATCCCAATCAGGTCTTTTTCCACTTTTACCAAACTTGATTACATGACACTTGTCCACATTGAATTCCATTTGCCATGTACTACTCCATTCATGAAGTTTATTTAATTCTTCTTGTAGCTCTTTACAAGAGTCTGTGTTAGTAATTCTCCTTTGTATTTTTGCATCATCTGCAAACATATTCAGATAGCTCTCATTTCCAGTGTTACTGTATATATCATTTATATACACTAAAAACATGATTGGTGCCAGCACTGAAACCTGTGGTACTCCACTAGTCACTTCTTTCCATGATGAGTAGTTTCCTCTTAGTACTGTCCTCATTTCTCTTTTTATAAGAAAGTCTTGCATCCAACAAAACAGTTTGCCTCGAATTCCTCCTTGATGGTACAGTTTCCATAAAAGTCTTTGGTGAGGTACTGTGTCAAAAGCTTTCTTGAAATCTAAATAGATACTGTCCACCCATCCTTCCCTTTCCTGGATTGTGTTTGTTACTCTGTCATAGTAGCTCAACAGATTAGTAACACATGATTTTCCTTTTCTGAAACCAAACTGTCTTTCTGTTATCATACAGTGTTCTTCAAGATGATTTACCCAAGCTTTTCTTATAAGTTTTTCTAATACCTTGCTTACAACACTGGTCAGTGATACTGGTCGGTAGTTGAGTGGATTTTGTCTATTTCCTTTCTTGAGTAAGGGGACAATATTTGCTTTTTTCCAAATATCAGGTAGTTTACCTTGACTCAAGGATTTCTTGAAAATTAAAAATAATGGTTTACATAACTCCTTTGCACATTATCGTAATACCCAACATGAAATTTCATCAGGACCACTTGCTTTTCCTCTGTCTAATCTACTTAACTCCTCCTGTATTACTTTTTCTGCTATTTGTATATCTGGTAGTATGTGTGGACATGCGTGTTCCACATAGTCCCTCTCAAAAATTTTTTCTTCTGTAAAAACTAATTGGAAATTCTTATTTAGTGCTTCACAAATATCTTTCTCTTGAGTATAAGTGATTCCCTCGTCCATAATGGATTGTATTATGTCTTTTACTTTAGTTTTGCTTCTGATATAGCTGTAAAACAGCTTTGGTTGATCACTACTTTTATTTATTATATCCTCCTCAAACTGTTTTTGGGCTTCCCTCCTTATTCTTGTATAGTCGTTTCTTGCCTGTTTGTAATTATTATACGCCCTTTCACTGTTATGTCTTCTGTATCTATTCCACAACAAATCTCTTCTTTCTTTTGATTTTTTACATTCTGTATTGAACCATTTCTGTATTTTCTTATCTGCTTCTTTGTGCTGTGGGATGTACTTCTGGACTCCTATTTCATAAAATTCACAAAATTTTTTATATACAGCATTTAAATCTTGTCCTCTAAGCTCATTTTCCCAATCAACTTCTAAGAAATACTTCTTTAGGTCTTGATAATTTCCCTTTTTTATAGTTTAGGCTCTTTTTGTAACTTTCATTGCTGTTAACTATGTCATATGCTATCCTGAAGTTGTAATTTAGTACTGCATGATCGCTTTTGCCGAGTGGAGGGTGATATATTAAACTGTCAATATCATTTTCTTGCCTTGTAAATATTAGATCTAGCACTGAAGGTACATCAAGTCCTCTTTTTCTGGTGGTTTCCCTCACATGTTGCGTTAAGAAAAACTCTTGTACGAGATCCAGGAGCTTTTGGTCCCAACAGCTTTCTTGGCTATTTATATCTAGAGTATTCCAATTTATATTTGTATTGAAGTCCCCAGTTAGTATAATTCTTTCCGATTTCTCTTCCATTTTATGTAGCAATGATCTTACACTTTGAATTGTACTCTCTGCCAGGTCCTCATATTCGTCTCTTTCCCATGTGTTTGATCTGGGTGGCATGTACAAATTGGCTACAATTACTTTACCTTCAGATGTGTCAATCTCTACTGCAATCAGTTCTACTTGTGATGGTATATCTAGGTTTATTTCATTGACTTTTAGATTTTTCTTAGTTAATATTATAATTCCTTCTCCTTTTTTTAAATATCTGTCTCTTCTCCATATATTGTATTCCTCTAAGTTTAGTATGTCATTTGATATCCTTGGTATTAATTTTGTTTCAGTTAGGCATATTATTTGTGGTTCATTTTCTCTGACATAATCATTCATCTCTAGTAATTTAGATACCATTCCATCCACATTTGAGTACATCAACTTTATCATCTTGTTTATATACTTGTCATGACATGGTTCTACTACCTTCCTCCTTTTTCTTCCATCCTGTTTGTGTACCACTTTCGTACCTGCAATCCTATTACTTTGTAAAAAAAATTTCTTCTTCTCCTCTTCTGATCTTCCCTTATTTTTTGTTTTTGCTTCCTCCCTTTTCTCTTTCAATAATTCCAGTTCCTCTTGTGTTAGGCATCTTTTTATCCATACATTTTTGAACTCCTCTTTTTCCTTAAGATTCTTTGCATTTTTTAGTATCTCTTCCACAGTGTTTACACTCTGGAAAGTCACCTTTAGAGGTCTTGTCTTGCTTTTCTCGTATTTCCCTAACCTTTTGTGTTCCTCTATGTCTTTACTACAGGTTTCCTCTGATACTTCTTTCAGTAAGCTCATTACATTTGCCATCTCCTTTTTGTCTCTTGTGATCTTGTTTTTAATTTCTTCCTCTTCTATACCAGTGATTACTATTGATTTGTTTATCTCTACTGAATCTCTGACTAACTTTGGATTGTTTTGGATTATTCTTTTCACCTCCTTTTTAATGCTTTTTTCCTCCACCCTTGTTTCTAAGTCTTTCTTTACTTTCACCATTTCAGCATACGTGGTTTCTACATCATTTTTGTAGCTTTGCACAGCTTTATTCACTTGTGTTATCTTCTCCTCAATATCACTGCACTGGTCAATAAGACTGCTAACTTGCCTAATTGTCTCTGTCATTTTTGAACTCTTCCATAACACTCTCGTGATTGACTACTGTACCTGCCATTTCACTCATTTTCTTCCTAAGTGTACTCAGTTCCACTGTTAGTTCACTGATGGTTGTGTCTTTCTTATTGGCCTCCCTTCCTAGTTTTTCTATTTCTTCCTTTTGCAAGTGCATCTGCTTCTTTATTTCATCAATTTCAATTTTGAAAGCCATTTCTAGTTTGTTTACACGTTCAACCAGTCTATTGTGGGTCTCTACTTCAACCAGTTCTTGGTAGAAATCATCATTTTGCTTTTTACCTTTATCCCTTTTCTTTTCCAAATTTGTTTTACTGAAGTATGTATCCATTTTGCAATACTTAAAGTGCAAAGCATGTACTTACAATCTCCTTGTTGTTGTAGTCTAAACAAACCTCAGCGATGACTCAGCGTATTCTTTCGTCTTGGTTCTATTTCCTGTTTTTACAAGTCTTGTTTAAACTTATTATTTTTTTCCTTTTTATAATGAACAATCATTTAGTCTAACCTGGTACTGAGCTTGACTCATACTAAGATGCTATTTAGGTAATGCCACTGGCCGTGATGTTTTGGTACGGAGCGCCGGTGTCACACGTCCGCCTAGATTGAATCTGTGTGTGTGTGTGTGTGTGTGTGTGTGTGTGTGTGTGTGTGTGTGCTTGTGTGCGTGTGCTTGTGTGCGTGTGTGTGTGTGTGTGTGTGTGTGTGTGTGTGTGTGTGTGTGTGTGAGTCAGTTGGTTGGGTTGGTGGAGTTGTTGAGGTTGAGTTGGTGGGTGTGGTAGTTCGGTGCATCGCCAGGGTGAGTGGACAGTGGTAATGGTGGAGGAGGGGGGGGCAGTTGTTGGGTGTGGTTTGTGAAGTGGTTTTGGGTGGGTTGTACAGGTAAATGTTTAGTGAGTGGATGCGTTTGGTGGGCTGGGTGGGTAAGTGGCTGGATAAGTGGGTGGTCGGGGAGGGGTTGGTAAGTTAGGTTTGGAAAAGATGAGTTTGATGGACAAGTCGGGTTCAAATGGGTGAATGGAGTGGCGGAGTGAATGGGTTTGGGTAAGAAGGGTGGATGGGCGGGTGGGTCGGTGGGAGGAGTAGGTGGACAGGATGGGCAGGGTGAGGTGGGTGGGGAGTGTTCAGGGAGAGGTGGGAGGGTTTTGTGGATGGATGAGATGGATTACATTGTTGGGTGACCAGGGTGGGTGGAATTCGTGAGTGGGAAGGGTGGGTGGAATTTGTGTGGTGAGGGTGGGTGGTAGGGGTCGGTGAGCAAGACAGGTTGTGGGCATGTGTGGCTTAAAGTGAGTCGCCAGGGTGAGTGGACACCGTTGGTCGCCAGGGTGGCTGAGACGATTGCGTTGTCGGGATGATCTAAGTGGGTGGCTGGGTTGGGTGGCTGGATGCGTGCAGGGTGGAGAAGTGAATGAGTAAATAAGTTGAGTGGCTTTGTTGGGTTAACTTCGTGTGCGGCATTCGTGGGTTAGCAGGGTGGATAGCAGGGATCGGTGGGCTGGGTGGGTGGCAGAGGTGAGGTCGGTGGGTTGTGTTGGATGGGTTGAGTGGGTAGGTGGATAAGTAGGTGGGTGTATATGTGGCTGTCCAGATGACAAGGCAAGAGAGGGACTTATCTGGCCATATAACTCTCAATTGTTACTTGGATTTTAGTCCATCACTTAGAACACGTTGGATAGGTATTTGGATACCAGCCTCTGTACATTAAGGTCATTGTATTGAAATCTGCTAAAACTTCGATATAATCACTTCTCATGGAACTGAAGATGGATTTATGCACTTGATTATACACCAAATAGTAAGACAAATGAAAGTAACAATACATGCGGCAAGACGTGAGAGTGAGTGAAGCTCCGTATCTCCGATCCATCCGCCCAACAAATCAGTGTTTGGTGGGGGTAAGGAGGGGGAGTTGCGGGGGGGGGGTAGACGTGTAAGATTTACCTGACCTCTGGTGGCAGATTACCCTGTATCACGAATTTCTGTCCGGAGCTGTACATCACCATGACCTGTAGTGACCTACCTACTTTTCAAGGTAACAGGTCACAAAATGACAATAAATAATTATTTTTAATATCAGTTAACTCCATAACTAGGCCTATTATAGATACATGGACATAAAAGGAAACTCCTTGATAGAATTATTTTCATGAAACATTTTCATGAAAACAATTTGAAGATAAATCATGTGTGACTTACGATATTTTGGGCACCCCTATTTCCAATTGATCTTCCATGTAGGGAAAAAAAAAAAAAATTGAGGCACCTCTTGGCAACAGAAGATTTGTCTGGTCATGAACCAGGTCCATATACTTTTTGGTTGGAGATTTACCAACTGCTTTTAATTTATTTAACCCGCCACGTGCCAAACACTTTTAGCCCTATGTGTCACCCCAGTGCCGGCCAATTTTCGATGTGTGTGTGTGTGTTTTTTTTTTCCCGGTTAAAATGATAGATTTTGATGTAAAAAGAAAAAAAAAACGAATATCACCATAAAAAAAACTCACCGGTCAGAAGTGCATTTTCTGTAGTCCCACCGCTCGCCTTCAGCCGTGTGTTTGCGCCATAAGCCCCAGCAGAGTGAGAGAAAACCCGTTATCTATGCAAGGTAAACGCAGGTATTCTCGCCAACGTGACTCAGGAAGGTTTAGGAATGTTCTTCACACTTTTCTGTCCACTTTGCACGCATATTTTTTTTTTTTTTTCACAGGATTTCATAAACAAAGCGTCTTTTTTTTCGCAAATAAATCAATACTTCAACACCTGTCACACTATACGTATCTCTCTCACTGTAAATACATTGTCTTACAGGTAAGAGAAAATATGTACAACTTGACTTCACAATGTACAGCCCTTTCATTTACAATAAATTAATTACAACATGCCTTCAGTATACACAGAGATCATAAGAGTATTTGTGAGTGTCTCTGAACACTGTCTTACATTTACGAGAACATAATGTAAAACTTGACGTCACTAGGTATAGTCTTTACACTTACGAGAAAATATTTACAACATGCCTTCACTGTGTGCAGTACTTATAGCACTCTTTGAGTGTCTTTTTCTGAACTTACAACACTTTTTGAGAGTCTTTTTGTCACTCGTGATTACCACACTATTGTTATACGGAATAGTTAGCGAGAGTGTGATACTCCTCAGAGCATGGGAATATACACAGGCCCACGTCACATTCTGCACACATATACCTTGAGTTTTTCCTCTGAATATGTGGCCTTACAGTGCTGTTTGCACACATGTGACACCTCTGCTGGGGATCTTGACATGGTGCACTTGGAGGGACGATCCTGGGGATGTGTCTAGGGGTGAGGCAGACAGGTGTGTGTGGCGGCGGTGTGGCGGTGGCAAGCGGCACATCTATCTTCCCCATATTCCCCCACTATCTCTCGCACTAGCTCACAAATATATCCCTCAAAGGTCTCCTGGACGCCAGTGGTATGTGCATGGAGATAGTGAGCGTTGAGGCCGGCGATGTCGAGGAGGTAGAAGAATAATTTCTTATGCCACTTCATCGTGGGCCTGGCACAGTCCACACTGGAAATCATTGCGTCAGATTGATCAACCTGTTGCATGTTCACATTGTAGGCCAAGACAGGTTCTGGTTTCAGACGTGGCGCCGCCCTTCTGCCCTGTAATCTATACTGCCTGTGTGATGTACAAGGGGCCGATGAACAGACGAGAGGAGGAAGACTTCGCGGTTGTGGTGCCATGCTGTGGTGAGGATATTATTAGCCTTGTAAAAAGCAACCTCGTTTTTCTGAAGCTTCCTCCCCACCTTCACCATGTGCCGATGGATCTTGTTTACAGTGCCGCAAAGACCAGTTTCCTGCAGGTGAAAGTACCTGGCGAGAAGGGGGCTTGTGTACCAGTTGTCCAGGTACAGGACCTGCCCACAATGAAGGTATTCCTCTATCATTGTCTTTACCACAGCCCCTGACAGTCGCAAGCTTCTATCTTCTGTGATGTCCGTCTGAACACCTGTGTACAGGAATATGTCCTGCACATACCCAGTCCTACAGTCGCACATCACGAAGATTTTGAAGCTAAACCTGTGTCTTTTGCTGGGGATATACTGTCAGAATGCGATATTAACTCTCCGTAGCATGAGACTCTCGTCAATGACGAGGTCTCGGTATGGAGAGAATGTGGTACAGAATTTCTCTTGCAGGTGATGAAAAACTAGATGTATCCTCCTCATCCTGTCCGTGTTGTTAGCGTTAGCTGGGTCAAGGGTGTCAAAAAAATGTAGGTGGCTCAGGATGTATTGAAATCTATTCCTCTCCATCAAATAGCCGAAAACTGGTGTCGCCAATATTGGATCCACAGACCAACAGGAAGGAAGTTGATTTTTTTTCATTACCCCCATCAAAAGAACAAGTGGTAGGAACAAGTACATTTCATTTACCATCATGTCTGGTTTAGACAATCGGCTGTGTGGGGTCTGTGTCGTTCCCCCATGCTCAAATCCTGCAAAGGCGTCCGTAAGGGCGACAATTTTCAACACAAAGTCAACAGGGAAATAATTTCTAAAAAACTGCAGCTTACTTGTGCTAGGGGTGAGATCAGGAACAGTACACCCGGCCACATGTCGTGGGTGAACAGGTGAATCTGAGGGACGAAGTCACTCCTGTCCTTCCACTCCCACGTCGTTTCCTTCTCATCATCATCATTGTCTCCATCGTCCTCGGGCTGTGGGGAAGTGTGGGGAATGGGGGAACACTTTCACGTGAGGTGCTGGGTGTGGGGCATGGGGAACACTGTCCTGAGGTTCTAGGCTGAGCTGGGTCACGTGGGTACGAGGGAGAGTGCGGGCAAGATGACTCACTCACTCCCATCAATGGAATTTTCCCAAATCAGCCCCTCTTCCTCCTCACACCTTCCTCCTCACAAGGGGAAATCCTAGGCTTCCCCAGCCACCCACAGACAGCTGAACTCTCGCCTTCCTCCTAGCTTTCCTCCTTCAATGTCACGACGTGCAAGGCAACGACGTGCAGGTGGCCTAATTCCTCATGTTTCCCTAGCATACCCCACATAGCTTGATTTACATGGTGAGGGAATTTCGTAATCACTACTACTCTCCTCATCAGGCTGGACGTAGTCTTTATCCTGCACGTCGTCATCCACGTCACTTTCCCCATTGTAAGGGTCCTTCAGGAGCTCCTGAATCTCCTCGTCTGAGAGACCGCGGCAAGACATGACTGCACTGTATGATAGACACAAGCAGAGTGAGGCAGAACGAGCGTGAGGAGGGAGTGTGTGGGTATATGGGCCTGACCACCTGAGGCCAGGTAGTGGAAGGGTTGCCCTACAAGCACACCGGTTTTTGTGTGTGTACTTTGAAAAATGTGGCCAAAATGAAGTTTTGAAATTTAAGCTGTTTTAAAACGGCACTGGCACTGATCGCAGAATTAGATCACACCATTTCATAAAGGCACTGGCATGTGGCGAGTTAAAAAAACAAAAAACAAAACCCGCTTCAGATACCTTCACCTGCTTTTTCAGGTCAAACGTTTAATAATGTCCAAAAATCATGAACTTTCAACCTCAGTTTACTCCAGAACTATTATAGATAAAAAAAATAGAGGGGTATTCAGTGATACATGTATTTTACATATATTTGTATGGAAAATTGTTAAAGCTCATTCGTGCATGACTATGATATTTTGGACACCCCACTTTTCAACTGCTATTTCATGCCGGAAAAAACAAAACAAAACAAAACATAAGTGAAGAACTTCTTGGCCCTAGGAGATTTCTCTTCTTGTGGACCAGGTCTGTATTCTTTTTGGTGGCAATTTTACCAATGGTTTTTGAGTTATTACACAAAACAAATTTTACCATTCAGCAGAATTTTTGTGAGTGGAGATCAGTAACTCTCTCTAACAAGTCTTCTCGTCATTTTCATTATTATTATTATTATTATTATTATTATTAATGTTACTGTTCCAACACTTTTAGTCTCCAGTTTTCATTATACTTATTGAATTATGTACCCCATCATGACCTTTTTCCATCAGCCCAGATTCAGTGCCCTTGAGTTACTTTTTAACATAATCATGGAATTAAATCCCATGATATAAATTATTGTCCATTCATTTGTATGCAAAAAAAAAAAAAAATGAAAATCATTCATGCGTAACATCACGATAGTCTGGAAACCCCTTCTTTTTGGCAGTTGTCAAATTTCTTCCATACAGGAAAAACCGAAACATACCACATATAAAGGCCATCATGGCCTAGAAGTTTTGCCTCATCCCAGACAAGGTCTTTATACATATTGGGTGCAGTTTGACCAACAATTTCTGAGTTATTACAAAAAAAAAAACAAAGTAAGTTGAACAATATTCTCAGGTGGATATCATTAACTCTCTCTGACAGATACAGCCTTATGGTTATTTTAATTATTATTACCTGTATTATTATTACT
Organism: Coenobita brevimanus; assembly: GCF_032717465.1. Taxonomy (NCBI): domain Eukaryota; kingdom Metazoa; phylum Arthropoda; class Malacostraca; order Decapoda; family Coenobitidae; genus Coenobita; species Coenobita brevimanus. The sequence continues at coordinate 31,171,312 of NC_137006.1, forward strand.
ATTATTATTATTGTTGTTGTTATTATTCCGTCACTTATCGTTTCCCATTTTCATCGTTGTTTCTGTGGATGTACAGCACCATGACCCTATTACAATGACCCAGTTTCAGTGACCTTCACCTTCTTTTCAAGGTCACAGACCTAAAATTGTCCAACAATCATGAATTTTCAACCTCAGGTTACACCAAAACTTCGATAGATGCATGGACATTGAAAGAAAGTACGTGATAAATTTTTTTTTCCAATATTTTGTACTGAACATATATGAAGGTCATTCATGCGTGAGATTACGATGTTTGGGACACAGTATTTTTCAACAATTTTCAATTGCTCTTCCGTGGGAAAAAGTAAAACATAAATGAGGCACTTGGCACTATTTTTTTTTTTTTCCTGAACTAGGTCTGTATTCCTTTGGTGACAGTTTGACCAACGACTTTTGAGCTATTACAAAACGCGTATCGGTATGTTGAGCAATATTCTCATAGCTGGAGATCAGTAACTGTCTTGGACATAGAGTCTTCGTGGTATTAGTAGTAGTAGTAGTAGTACCAGTAGCAGCAGCAGCAGTAGTAGTAGTAGTGGTAGTAGTAGGAGTAGTAGTAGTAGTAATAGTAGTAGTAGTAATAGCAGTCCTTTTTTGCTGTTCTGTAACCCCCTCAAACTGATAACATTCCAGTTTGCATTCATGCCATCTCATGGTGAATGAAATTTGAGATCAATATAATTTTGATTAACTCCCAAACTTCGACTGGCTACTAGCTTATGATACTCTGGTAGATGCCATGCAAACCTAGTTACCACTTGAAACCTTTAAAGAGATCTGTTAAGAAAATACTGCATATTAAGTAAACCTTTAAGCATGGCTGACAATTGTGCATTTTACTCTGCCAAAAACCAATTTTCTATGTCACAAGGAAACTTCCCGAGAGTGAGTTAACTCATTCAAGATGAACAAACTTTTACAAGTTATATGAAAGTCTATAAGGCCCAAATGTAAGAACGAGGCTTGAGCTTGACTTGGAGCTTCAGTCAGTCTCAAGCCAGTCTTGAGACGTGCCCGCCAAAAACATCACGCATCGGCCGAGCCATTGCTCTGACGTCCATGCCGCCGCTGAGTTGGCCTGAGTCGGACTTAAGCATTCAGGACCTGTTATTTAACTACTACGTAGTGTAAATGTACTTTTAAAACTATGAACACCATCAATCCCAAACAACAATACTGAAGATCGTGGCTGTGAGATCGGTGGCCAAAGAAATTAAATAAACAAAAAAATTAAAGCAGTGTACATTATGTTTTGCCATCAGGAAGGCATGTAGACTGTGTTTTGTACACCTCCGGACAGAAATTCGCGATACAGGGCAATCTGCCACTAGAGGTCAGGTTAATCGTGCACATCTACCCCCTAACTCGCCCTCCATACCCCCACCAAAACACTGATTCGTTAGGCTGATGGACCGGAGATATGAAGCTTCGCTCATTCTCACGTCTTGCTGCATGTAATGTTACTTTTATATATTCTACTTTTAGGTGTATTATCAAGTGCATAGATCCATCTTCAGGTCCATGACAAGTAATTATATCGAAGTTTTAGCAGATTTCAATACAATGACCATAATGTATAGAGTCTGGTTTCCAAAAAGTTATTCAACGTGTTCTACGTGATAGATTAAAAGCCAAGTAACAGTTGAAAGTTATTTGGCCACATAAGTCCCTCTCCTGCCTTGTCATCAGGACAGCCACATATGTACCCACCTGCATACCCACCTACCCACTCTACCCATCCAACACAACCCACCGACCTCATCCCGGCCACCCACCCAGCCCACGGATCCCTGCTATCCACCCTGCTAACCCACGAATGCCCTACACGAAGCTCATCCAACAATGCCACTCAACACATTCACTCATTCACTTCTCCACCCTAAACCCATCCAACTACCCAACCCAACTATCCACTTAGATCATACCGACCAGATAATCGACTCAGCCACCCTGGCTACCAACGGTGCCCACTCACCCTGGCGACTCACTGTCCACACATCCCAACAACCTATCTTGCCCACCGACCCCTACCACCAACCCTGACCACTCACGAACTCCACAAACCCTGCTCACTCAACAATGCCATCCATCTCATCCATCCACACAACCCTCCCACCTCTCCCTGAACACTCCCCACCCACCTTACTCTGCCCATTCACCCAACCTGTCCACCCACTCCTCCCACCGACCCACCCGCCCATCCACATGCCCAACCACCCTTCTTACCCAACCCTATTCACCCATTTGAACCCGACGCATCCATCAAACTCATCTTATCCAAACCTAACTTACCGACCCCTCCCCGACCACTCACATATCCAGCCACCTACCCGCCCAGCCCACCAAACGCATCCACTCACTAACCCATTTACCCCCTACAACCCACCCAAAACCACTCCACACACCACATCCTACAACTGTTCTCCCCCTCCCTCTCCACCATTACCACAGTCCACTCACCCTGGCGATGCACCGAACTACCACATCCACCAACTCAACCTCATCAACTCCACCCACCCAGCCGACTCACACACACACACACACACACACACACACACACAGAGCGAGAGCGAGAGAGAGAGAGAGAGAGAAAAAAAAAAACACGCATAAACAGACAGACAGACAGAAACACACACACACACACACACACACACTGGCGCATACAGAGAGAGAGAGAGAGAGAGAGAGAGAGAGACTGACTCAGTAAGACACAAAACACACACACACACACACACACACACACAGATGCAGAAGGGTGGGAAAGGAGGGAGGAAGGATTTGGGGACGGTGAAGAGGACAGATGAGATGTGGATGTGTCTATGGTGGTACCACTCTAAACTGGCGGTTTGGGTGGGGCACGAACTTCTGTACAGTGGTGCCACGTGTTCCATACCCGCGATGTGAACGGCTCTGATATATGTAAAAGGCATCACAATAAGATAAACACATAAGAATACAGTGGTAACCTGTGTATTATAATATATGAAAGAACAGTAAACTTATTATGCGTAAAATATTTATACGGCAATACAGAAACGTGGTATAAATATTTTACAGTGCTGCTAAAAAAAAAAAAAGTAGTCACTTTTATTGGCTTTTACCGTATTTATGGGGTTGGTAATAATGTCACAATTATGATTATAAGATAATGTGCAGGAATATAAGTAAAAATATGCCAATTTCTTAGTAAAAAAAAATAATAATACATTAAACCCTCGTGAGCGGCAACACTCAACACACACCCAGTCCGACCTGGGGGCCTGTTTGGGGACACCTTTAAAAAAAATGTGCCAAGACTTTTACCTCCTGGGTGGTGTGGAAATAAAGTCAAATTTACAATATGTACATTATAACGTAAAAGCAAATAACCGAAATGTATCCTAAAGTACCACAGACGAGAGAGAGGGGGGGGGGAAGGCAGACCAGGAGCAGTGTTGAATGCAGCCATGGAGGTACCCATGAGTGCAGCTGAGTGAGAGATGGAGGAAGGGAGTGAAGGAAGGAGGGAGAGAGTGATTGAATGAAAACAAATCATGGCGCCACGACAGCGAGGTCATCTGGCATCATATGTAGAACAATAATATTTTTATATATAATTAGACATAATAAAAACAAGACAAAGAAATGAAAGCACAAGTTTATGTCACTCATAAAAGAAACAAAATTCCCATGGGTGACGCACATCTCCCCCCGGGAGAGAGAGAGAGAGAGAAGGTATGCCAGGGGCAGTGTTGAGTGCATTGTCAAGCTGAGGGAAAGATGAAGGGAGGGAAAGATGAAGGGAGGGAAGGAAGGAGGGTGAGAATGATTGAATGAAAACAAATCAAGGCGCCGCAACACTGAGGTCATCTGGCACCATATGTAAAACAATTGTATCATAAAAAACAAAATAAAGCAATGAAAGCACAAGTTTATACGACACATAAAAGAAACTAAATTCCCTAGGGTGATGCACTTCTCTCCCCAGGAGAGAGAGAGAGAGAGAGAGAGAGAGAGAGAGAGAGGCATTGCGGGTATGGAAAACGTGGCAACACTGTATAGGGTTCGTACCCCATCCAAACCGCCAGTTTAGAGTGGCACCACCATAGTGCTGTTCTAATAGCAGCTTGCACAGTACATTGACTCGTATCTCCGACATAAACCCTTTAATTCAGCTATATTATGGATGTATTTCCATTAGGATTCCATGATATGCCATCCAATTGGCAGTAGCTTTAATGAGCGAATACTTTGGTAAAATATTATATATCATAACTATGCTAGTTTCAGTATTATATGCTGTTCATACTGTTCAATGATTATACAGTCAGCCATCAAACAGTAATTCATAAGACGTGGGGCCAATCTTCCTTGGGGATAAACAACCACTGAGGATGATTAGTGAGTGACGTTGTTGTGAACTACTCTCTCCCTGTGTGTGTGTGTGTGTGTGTGTGTGTGTGTGTGTGTGTTTGTGTGTGTGTGTGTGTGTGTGTGTGTGTGTATGTGTGTGTGTGTGTGTGTGTGTGTGTGTGTGTGTGTATGTGTGTGTGTGTGTGTGTGTTTTGTTTGTCTTAGGGCGAGTCCACACGTGCTCTTGAACATATATTGGCAACACGGAAGGCAACATGTTCGGGAACATGTATGCAGCAGTATTTGGATAGCTGGATGCAAACCTGTTTCAGTGCAGCTTCGAACACTTGCACCATGCAGCTGAGACTTCATCATGGGGTTGCCAACATGATCCGGACGCTGCTATTCCCAACATGTTTGCAGCATTTACATTACTGTGTTGCTTACATGTTGCTAGCCTTTGCTCGAGCACACGTGTGGACGCACCCTTACTGTGTCAGTCTGTGTGTGTGTGTGTGTGTGTGTGTGTGTGTATGTGAGTCAGTTGGTTGGGTGGATGGAGTTGATGAGGTTGAGTTGGTGGGTGTGGTAGTTCGGTGCATCGCCAGGGTGGGTAGACAGTGGTAATGGTGGAGAGGGAGGGGGGGAACAGTTGTTGGGTGTGGTGTGTGGAGTGGTTTTGGGTGGGTTGTAGGGGTAAATGGGTTAGTGAGTGGATGCACTTGGTGGGCTGGGTGGGTAGGTGGCTGGATATGTGGGTGGTCGGGGAGCAGTCGGTAAGTTAGGTTTGGATAAGATGAGTTTGATGGATAAATCGGGTTCAAAAAAGTGAATGGGGTTGGGTAGGAAGGGTGGTTGGGCATGTGGATGGGCGGATCGGTCGGTGGGAGGAGTGGGTGGACAAGTTGGGTGAATGAGCAGGGTGAGGTGGGTGGGGAGTGTTCAGGGAGTGGTGGGAGGGTTGTGTGGATGGATGAGATGGATGGCATTGTTGGGTTAGCAAGGTGAGTGGAATTCGTGAGTGGAGAGGGTGAGTGGTAGGGGTCGGTGGGCAAGATAGGCTGTTGGGATGTGTGGACAGTGAGTCGCCAGGGTGAGTGGGCACCGTTGGTAGCCAGGGTGGCTGAGACGATTATCTGGTCAGGATGATCTAAGTGGGTAGTTGGGTTGGGTGGTTGGATGGGTTCAGGATGGAGAAGTGCATGAGTGTGTCACGGGGTTTTTAAAATAAATGCAATTATTAAGTGATAATGTTCAATAATATTGAAGAGCAGGGACAATGATTGTCTTGCTAAATCAAGCAGTGATTACTTTATACCGGCTTGCTTCGCCGATTTTCTCAGAACGAGAATTTATAAACTTTCTCAACAGTACACAGCAGAGACTAATTACAAATGCTGATTATTAGTACTGTTAGCCTCTGGAGAAAGTTACTTCACCCCTGACAATAAATAACTAATACTATTAATAATATCAGGTTCTTGCTGATGCGTAACTCCTAGAAGGCACAACGGATTTTAAGCTTAATACAACAAGACTGGCCTAAGTACCAGTTTTGAATAGCAAAACGTTTATGCAAGCTAGGAGCAATAAGGGAAATAAGCTTAATTGTGGAGAAATGAAACACGAGTTTACATTACAGTAAGCTCAAGAAAAAGAACTGTTAAATTTATTGATTACAAAGAAATAAATTTAACGTTACATTTCAAATGAATTCAAATAAAGAGATCGCACTCACTCACTCACCCACTCAAAAGCTAAATTCTTACGCCGAGAAAAAAAACAACATGCGGCGCAGCCGGCCAGCATGTGAGGAAACAGCACACTTAACTAAACTCTTAAACCTAGGAAAATACGAAAAGGAAATACTGGTCAATGAATGTAGTGTATCACCGAAGAAGGGTGGGAGCCTGGAGAACTGTAGTCTAGTGGAGTCTGGGTGCTAGCTGACCTCTCACTCTCTCACTGCTGGAGCACAGAACCTCACTCTGTCACGACAGACACTTGACTGACTAACTCATGGGAAAGAAAGGAGCGCTGTGGCCGCATTTTTAACGGCTAGAGTGAGTGAAACGTGCCCAGAACAAATCGCTCAGCGGAAGCGCTAATGTCTCACACAAAGACGAGCACTTATGACAATGAAAAATTGATTTGAAAAGACACCCGACCGAATGAGCGGTTAACTGAACGATAAACTGGGATTCCACTTGAGTTCGTGGTTTCCCACAAAAGCCAATGTCACTAGCCGACTCGTGACATTACGCCCCATGAAAAAACTTTTTTTCTTCAGAAAAAAGATTTCAATACGCATACATATAAATCCTAACTCAGTCACACAAGATTCACACTGTGGTGTGTGTGCTATCCTGCTACAGGAGAAAATCACTATCGCCAATGAGCGTAAAAACCTCATATTTACGTTAATAGAGGCAAGCTTGAGGGAAAAAACTCCGTGACGATGGTGAAAATCCTGTACTCAGGTCAAACTGAGCGAAAGTTCGCTACATTTACATTAACAACTAATTGTTATGTAGCGTAATGTATGTAATACATAGTGTAGGTGTGACAGTTGTGGTGTAACTGTACCTGCATGTAAAATCACATAATACAAATTTATAGTAAATAATGGTGACGAGGCAGAAGAGAAGGGGCGGCAGCATGCGACAGGAACGGCCAGCTGATCTGCACGGCAATGCTGCACCCGCCAGGTACACCTGCGAAAGGAATTAAGGTGGAGCATCAAAACTGTTATTTCTCTCTCTCTCTCTCTGCCTAGCAATCAGTACTTATGTCATCATGAACCAGGAAACGTAATTCTTGAATTCACAAATTGCTTAGAACCCTTATAGCTTATTGGTTAACGCTTATTAACTAGGAAATGTGCCAGTTCTTGAATTACTCAAATCTCTTAGAACAGGGAGTTTACCAGTTAACCTAACATTATTAACCAGGAAAGGTGCTAGTTCTTGAATTCACAAATTGCTTAGAATGGGCAGTTTACTGGTTAACCTAACTCTACACTTACGACTAATACAGGAAGCTGAGAATCCCTATGCAATCTCAGGCAGGTCACGTTTTAACACCCACCGTGGGTGTGAACACTCATGTGGGTAATGTGCATTCTCCGGGAATCCTCAGAGAGGCCCACAGCTCGAGACGTTCCACAAGGTAATTCGTACACAGCCTCGGACTGTCTCTGCAGGGTTCTCAAACTTCCCCCTTAACTTATGGTATACATGTATGTATAGGCCCAAGATATACAGTGTCCTGTGTGGCCAACGAGTGAGACGTCAGGTCTACACTTTTAACTGGGAGCCAGGCTGGTCCTTGGATTACTCAAATCTCTGAGGACGCCTATCTTATGGAACCCAACATGCAACAGTTGCCCAAGTTAGTCAGCAGTTAGCAGGCGAGACATCAGGTGTGCACCTACGTTATCACTTCCCTTGATGTATCTCACAACAAGGTTAAACTGCTGTAAATACAGTGTCCAGCGTGTCAATCTTGCATTAGCTGTCTTGGTCGTGATAAGACTAGTGAGTGGCATATAATCAGTTTCCAGAGTGAATGGTGCCCCAAACAAATCATAATATTTTTTAACACCATCAACCACAGCCAAGAGTTCGTTCTCAACAGTACTGTAATTCCTCTCGGCGGGTTTTAACCTACGGCTGTGGTATGCCACTGGGAAGATTCCACCTTCCGATTCCTGCATCAATACGGCACCTACTCCATCTTGTGAAGCATCAGTGCGCAATATGAAAGGTTTATTGGAATCAGGCAACTGCAAGATAAGCTCCTTGCATAGCATATTCTTGAGGGTGGCAAAAGATCTCTCTTGCGCTTCTCCCCATTCAATGGTGTTTGGAGCATATTTCCGTAGCACCTCGTACAACAGTTGGGCAATGAGAGCAAAGTTGGGGTTAAATCTCCTATAATATCCCACAAGGCCAAGGAATGCCCTAACCTGTTTCTTGGTCACGGGTCTCGGGGTTTCTCTAACCTTCCTGATCTTGTCACCCTGACACCTGCAGTGATTGTTGCCAACAATATGTCCGAGGAACTCCACCTCACTGTGAGCAATCTTGCATTTGCTAGGCTTCACAGTCATGTTGAAACTCTGGAGTCTACTGAAGACAATTTCCAAGAGTCTGAGGTGCTCCTCCAACGTGGCAGAATGAACGAGGACATTGTCAACGAACATCTCTACTCCTACAATACCATGGAGCACTTGTCTCATGGCACGATTGAATACTGCTGGGGAATTGGTAAGTCCAAATGGGAGGACTTTATACTGGTACAACCCCCTAGGAGTAGCAAAGGCAGTGAACTGATGGCTCTCAGGGTGAAGGGGAATCTGGAAGAATCCCTTCGCCAAATCAAGCTTCGTAAAATATCGTGACCCTGCCAGCTTGGAGAAGATGGCAATGTGGTCACCCATCGGCTCAGCATCCACTTTGGTGATTGCATTGAGCCTTCTATAGTCGCCACAAATCCTGACTCCACCATCTTTCTTGCGAACTACTACCATCGGACTACAGTAAGGAGATGAGGACTTTTCGATAATGCCTGCAGTCTCCATGTCGGCAATTTCCTTGTCTACTGCGTCCTGTAGTCCCATGGGAATCGGATATGGCTTAACCTTTATGGGAGCATTGCTGGTCAACTCAGTTTAATGACACGCAACCTTTGCAAGTCTAGGTTGGTCTGAGAAGACATCAGCATACTGACAGAGCAGTGACCTTAAGGCATTTTGGTCTACTGCTAAGTCAGGGTTAAGTAAAACATCTCCGACAGTCTCTTCCTGACGAGACTGAGCGGTTAAAGGCTCGTCATCATGGTCATCAGCTGGGATCACCGCGGCTGCCCCGGTTTCTTCCAGTGGCCGATCACTATCATCAGCTACTCGTAGGCCAGTCTCCTCGGGGTCTGACTCATGATAAGCCTTCAACATGTTAAAGTGGAACCTTTTACGAAGATTCCCCATCTGAATTATGTAGTCTGAAATGCGCTCTACTACATCAAATGGACCCTTCCACTGCGCCAACAACTTGTTCTGGGCAGTGGGGAGTAGTAACAAGCATTTATCGCCTGGACTAAACTTCTGAAGCTTTGCCTTCTTATCGTAATAAGCCTTTTGAACTTCACGCGGCTTGATCAGTTCTTCCTTAGCTAACTCGCACATCGACTGGAGGCGGTCAGCCAAATCAAGGATGTAGGTGTAGGTGGTCTTGACTTCAGGGTCAGGTTCTTCATCGTCCCATAACTCACGAAGGACTTGAAGTGGGCCCCGGACCGACCTTCCATAAACCAGTTCAAAGGGTGAGAATTTCAATGAATGCTGTGGGGCTTCTCGATAAGCAAATAGAAGGGGAGCAATGAACCGCGGCCATTCCTTTGGCTGTTCGGCGGTCATGCGCCTCAACATCTTCTTGAGAGTTCCAATGAACCTCTCACACAACCCGTTACACATGGGATGATACAGCGTAGTCCATAAGCCTCGGATGGACAGCAACCTGAACGCTTCGTTCATCATTGCTGAAGTGAACTGCGAACCCCGGTCCCTTAAGACCTCCTTAGGGATACCTACAAGACAGAACACTTCAATTAATGCCTCAGCAACAGTGACAGCCTCTATATTCTTAAGGGCCACGGCTTCAGGCCACCGTGTGCTGAAATCAACAATAGTGAGGATATACTTTGATCCATCACTGGCCCTAGGGGAGATTGGCCCAACTATGTCAACTGCTACTCTCTCGAACGGTTCAGAGATTATGGGCATTGGTTTCAATGGCGCAGGACGGACACGTCCCCGGTCAGTGGTACGGTGACATACATCACAGGAACGTACGAGCCTAGTTATTTCCCGTCCCATTCCTGGCCAGAAAAAGTCAGCATGGATGCGGTCAGAGGTCTTCTTTTGACCCATGGGACCTCCCATCGCTGAACAATGACCTAATTCAAACACTGCTCGGCGATACTTTGCAGGAACGACAAACTGCAGTCGAACCTCACCCTGGGGTGTCTGTGACTCATGGTACAGCCGTCCTCGCTTACGAAGGAACCTGGCTTGTCCTCCCCGTGAATACTTAATCACTTTACCCTCCAGCTTCTTACGCACTGAGGCAAGTGTTGAGTCAGTCTGTTGCTCTTGGACAACATCTTGACTACGAATCAGATCTTGCGGCGTTGCGACGGTGACGCGATTTGGAGCCTTGGCCATGGCTCGTGTTACCGCAGCAGCCGAAGTCTGAGTAGCAACATCTACGGCGCAACTATTTTAACGCCAGGTATGTTGCCTATAATGAGGTCAAATAAAAGTTCTGGCATGACAACTGCTGCTGTCACGCAAGTGAAAAATGGAGACGCCACCTGGATACATGCCTCAGGGAACAATCTCACTGATCCATCAATAAGTCTAACTTGGATCTGTCGACCTGTATACTCATCAGGCCGAACTAAACTCTGCTTAACAGAGAACCTGAGGAACCATTATCCCTCAGAACATTTACAGAAACACCTCCCACAAACCCTGGCTGAACAAGAAAGGCAGTGTTGCTGGTGGAAGGGTCTGAGGAGGTAGCAGCCAGTCATTCATGAGATTGCGAACAACCGATGCAGCAAACGTGGCGCCCTGAGAACTAGGTGTCTGAGGAGTCATACTCACCATCTGAGGAGGTGGAGCATTGACTACCTGTGGAGGAGAGTTCATGGTCGGAGGGGGACTCGTGAACTGTTGGGAAGTACCTGTACTGGTAGAGATGGCACCATCGTGTGCTTGTTGTGGAATGAAGGCTGCGTTTGCCTCCTGCCTTTGATACACTGATTGACCTGACTGAGGGTTACGTGGCTTGTCCTTGTATTGCTGCTGCTGCTTGGGGAACTGCTGCTGGTTGGGGTGCTTATTGTACCACTTCCAAGCAGGCTGCTGTGTATTTTGCCCCTGGTCCTTCTGCTGTTTGCTTGGACCTTGGCCATTACTCTGAGAACGGCCTTGGTGCTGGGATTCAGTCTGAGACGGCTTCCCAGACTTGGCAGTATCTTTTCAGCTGTTCCAGGTGTTTTGCTTACGAGTTTGATACCCGTATGCAGTGAAATACGCGTCAGCCTTTTCTACCATTTGGCTGGCATCTTTCACCTAGCAGATCTTAACCTGTGCTATGAGCTCAGCAGGCCACGACCTCTCTAGCTGTGTATGCAGCTTAAGGTCATTTATCCCCTCAAGCGTGGAAGGAGTTTCATCTTTCTCCATCCACTCACCTAAGTAAGCAGTGAGACGGTCGAGGAACTGAACAGCTGTCTCCTTGTCTTGGAGACGAGCTCGCATGAACTGACCTTTGGCGTCGTCTACTGTGAGACCATACACCTTAATGAGTGTAGCTTTCATCATTTCATACGTGAGATTGTCTCCATGAATTCTGTGGGGAATATCGAGGGCAGGGCCCTCAAATAAACTAAGAAATTGGATCCGCTTAGCTGTCTCATCCAGTTGATACATGTCTGCCATGTCCTCAAAACGAGCTATGTACGGCTCGATTCGCTCGCCTTCCTTGTATGAAGGAAGCTTGATGCATGGGGTCGCCAGGACATGTGCAGGGAGAATGCTCGTGGAGCTTGGATCAACTGCACCAGGTGTGTCTGAAGCCAAGGAATCTCTCTTGAGCTTCAGCACTTCAAGTTCATGTTTTTCGCGTGCTTCTCGCTCGGCACGTTCGTGTTGTTCTCTCTCTCGTTCCTCACGCTGTTCTCGCTCATGTTCTAAGTCGAATTCGCGTTGTTTCTGCTCGTGTTCGCGCTGTTCTCGCTCGTGTTCGCGTTGGATTCTACGCTCGTCACGAGCATCTTTCTCACGTTCCTGCTCGATATTAAACCGTGAGAGGACGTAGGTTTGAATTTTATCTGGGTCAGTGAGGCCCATATCTTTTGCTTCCTGTACGTAGACACTGGCTGCCATGATGCTAGCTCAATCTAAATAACTAGCGACTCAGTACTGACTGCGGCTTCGCAAACGAATGCTAATAACACAGGTAAAGAATACAGACACAAGCTAGTGGTGACCAGTCTTATCTAGTTAACTGGCAAAGGATAAAGCAAAAATGCAAATGACTGGGAAGACTCAATAATTAACACAATGGGTAAAGCAACTTCCTAGGAGTGAATAAAATCGTCTGGCGTTACCAAGAATAAAGTACTAAATAGAGTTAAGTACTCTGTGGATTAATAAAGCAGAAATTCACTTGCTAAACTAACGGTAAACACCAGTAAGCTTGTGCATATAAACTTTAATGATAAATACCTAAATATGAACGAGTGAGTATTATCTCTTGAATAGCTTTAGAGCTAGGAGTTAATATCCTGGAATGAGGTCGCCAATTGTCACGGGGTTTTTAAAATAAATGCAATTATTAAGTGATAATGTTCAATAATACTGAAGAGCAGGGACAATGATTGTCTTGTTAAATCAAGCAGTGATTACTTTATACCGGCTTGCTTCGCCGAACTCTCTCAGAACGAGAATTTATAAACTTTCTCAACAGTACACAGCAGAGACTAATTACAAATGCTGATTATTAGTACTGTTAGCCTCTGGAGAAAGTTACTTCACCCCTGACAATAAATAACTAATACTATTAATAATATCAGGTTCTTGCTGATGCGTAACTCCTAGAAGGCACAACGGATTTTAAGCTTAATACAACAAGACTGGCCTAAGTACCAGTTATGAATAGCAAAACGTTTATGCAAGCTAGGAGCTATAAGGGAAATAAGCTTAATTGTGGAGAAATGAAACACGAGTTTACATTACAGTAAGCTCAAGAAAAAGAACTGTTAAATTTATTGATTACAAAGAAATAAATTTAATGTTACATTTCAAATGAATTCAAATAAAGAGATTGCACTCACTCACTCACTCACTCAAAAGCTAAATTCTTACGCCGAGAAAAAAAACAACATGCGGCGCAGCCGGCCAGCATGTGAGGAAACAGCACACTTAACGAAACTCTTAAACCTAGGAAAATACAAAAAGGAAATACTGGTCAATGAATGTAGTGTATCACCGAAGAAGGGTGGGAGCCTGGAGACTGTAGTCTAGTGGAGTCTGAGTGCTAGCTGACCTCTCACTCTCTCACTGCTGGAGCACAGAACCTCACTCCATCACGACAGACACTTGACTGACTAACTCGTGGGAAAGAAAGGAGCGGTGTGGCAGCATTTTTAACGGCTAGAGTGAGTGAAACGTGCCCAAAACAAATCGCTCAGCGGAAGCGCTAATGTCTCACACAAAGACGAGCACTTATGACAATGAAAAATTGATTTGAAAAGACTCCCGACCGAATGAGTGGTTAACTGAACGATAAACTGGGATTCCACTTGAGTTCGTGGTTTCCCACAAAAGCCAATGTCACTAGCCGACTCGTGACAGAGTGAATGTGTTGAGTGGCATTGTTGGGTTAGCTTCGTATATGGCATTCGTGGGTTAGCAGAGTGGATAGCAGGGATCGGTGGGCTGGGTGGGTGGCCGGGAAGAGGTCGGTGGGTTGTGTTGGATGGGTAGAGTGGGTAGGTGGATAAGTAGGTGGGTGCATATGTGGCTGTCCTGTTGGCAAGGCAGGAGAGGGACTTATGTGGCCAAATAACTTTTACCTGTCACTTGGATTTTAGTCTACCGCTTAGAACACGTCGGATAAATATTTGGAAGCCAAACTCTATAAATTAGGGTGATTGTACTGTAATTTGCTAAAACTCCGATATAATCACTTCTCATGGAACTGAAAATGGATCTCTGCACTTGATAATACACCTAATAGTAAGATAAATGAAAGTAACATTACATACGGCAAGACGTGAGAGTAAGCGAAGCTTCATATCTCTGATCCATCAGCCTAGCGAATCAGTGTTTTGGTGGAGGTATGGAGGGGGAGTTAGGGGGGGGGTAGACATGTGCGATTAACCTGACTTCTAGTGGCAGATTGCCCTCTATCGCGAATTTCTGTCCGGAGGTGTACTGTACATCTGTATAAATTTTAATATAATACATTTTTATCTTTTGATAATATTACATAAGTCTTGATGGCAATGCCATGTGATATTCAATGTGCACTGGCATCAGTATTCATGTACAGTACGGAGTAGGCTAGTAGGCTATGACAAAACGTTTTTTACACATTCCTGTATGACTGCAGTTATTACTTAGGTTATATACAGTTTTCAAAATTGCCTAGTACAGTTCCTATTATGAAGATGCTAAAGTACCATATGGTTAACAACTGTCTGGGCAACATCATCACATACAAAATTATATTTAGGCTGCACATGTTTGTACTATACAGTAGGCCGATGAATTATTTTTATACCCTATTCACCCTGTTAAAGTGAAGACCTTGTTTGCAGTTATGATTCTGCGCATTATAACTTTAATGCAATAACAATATAAGCTTTATAAAACACTTATAGATGCAGCCCAAGGCTATTAGAACTTGTAAGACACAAATGGAACCATAGCATAAACTATGTCAAGCAGCTTTTGCTCCTGATCACTACTGTTTTATCTTTACTATAATGTAGGCCATATTTTGCAATTCTTTACGTCTTTCATTATTATAATGTAGGCTATTCTACATTACTGGAGTGATGATGATGCACTACATTATTATGCGATTTTTGTACAATACTTTACAAGTTTAATAGCATACTACCCTTCACTAATGTTAATGAAAAATCAAAACTATATACGTTTCTCTTGAGCTCTATTCTCTAGCTATGTTAAAGCAAAGGAATTTATTTCAATATAGATCTTCTAACTTATTGGACAAAAATAAGCATCACAAATGAGACGATAATATATTAGTATTAGTAAGATGTGATCTAAGCCTCGGTAATGAAACTATCCTATCAGATGACAACTGGCTGTAGATGTCAACTATTAACGTTTTTATAAAGCATTTTGTTTATCATGCCTTATTTCCTAAATTTAATATTCAAAGTTCGGAGCTGTGATTTACTGAATTGAAAATAGTCAAATGTTTGCCCCAGTCTACGAGTTGAGCCCAACTTTGTGAAGTCAGACTTGAGCCTTAGTTTGGCATATGGCCAAGTAAACCTACCTGAGCCCAACTCGGTCAGGCCGTGAGCCTGGGCTAAGACTGTACCAAGCCCGATTTTCAAGTCCAGCTAAACACTTATTCTGGCGTTTGGGCCGAACAGTAGCTAGAATAAAATAAATTCTCAAAGTGACAAGGTTGAATATTTCAACGGACGGCAGGTGGTGTTTTGTTTTAAAAGTACAAATGCCCATGAAGCAAACATTGAACGTGCTTTGGATTTCAGACATTGT
This sequence comes from Coenobita brevimanus, assembly GCF_032717465.1. NCBI lineage: Eukaryota > Metazoa > Arthropoda > Malacostraca > Decapoda > Coenobitidae > Coenobita > Coenobita brevimanus. Next base: position 31,187,021 of record NC_137006.1, read on the forward strand.
GATAGTTTTGTTGTTACAGGTTTATGATTTAGTGGTTTCTGTGACAGCGGAGCGATGATGGAAAGGATCGTTGTTGTGGCTGCCTTGGTGTTGATATACATGATACAAGGACACTCTGTACACCCCCTTAGATCACCGCGCAACCTGATCATTGACATCCTTAACAAATACAACCCACAAGTCAACAAAACAACCGTGAGTAACAACACTGTTCACAACACTGTTTAATTTGGGTTAATGTCAGGCAATTTCATTTTGCTGATTCATAATATTGTCAATTTGTATAACCTGAAAACCTAAATACCAATGCTAAATTAGAATACTAATTATATTTAAATTAAAGATAACATCTGCGAAGCTGAATGGTGTTTCATTGCCTACCTAGCCAGGTAGGTGTTTAAATCAACGAACTTACTGCTCATTCAGAGGTGACAGGCCCAAATAATATCCGATCTCAATTCTCCATCTATGATTCGATGAACATATATATATATATATATATATATATATATATATATATATATATATATATGAGGGAGGAGGTGGCAGAATCGGTAGAGAGGCGGCCTGCAGTCCTAATGGACCGAGGTTCGAATCCCGGCTGGGGCTGGGAACAGTTTAACCTGCCCCGTCCCGGCAGATTTTCCAGCACTGATCCCTCCCAATCCTGGCAGATTTTGGATTTTTTTTTTTTTTTTTTTTTTTTGGCTCAAACCTCCGCTTTCGGTGAGAAACGAGGACAGATCACAAAGGAAGTACCTACATGAGCCTAGAAGTGGTCTAAACAGGTGAGCCTCTATGCACCTGGTACCGTGTTCTGTGAAGGCGCTCGGCTGCAGTCCCGTTTTCTATGGTTGAGGTAAGTATTGAAAATCACTCAGATTAGGTAGATATTTATTAATTTGGTACAAAATAACATGTAGCACAAGAATATATTGGTTTTCAAACAAAAATATAGGTGATATAAGTATTGTTCCATTGAGTGAGCATAGCAAAATCGCCAAAATCAGTCACATATGATTCACTATGACTGTTGTTTCAACATACAGTTCATTTTTTCAACTTACATAATACTTTTCCACTAACATTATACCTATCTTCACTTTATATAATTGTTATCACATATTTACAGGCCTTACGATTACAGTTTATTTAGCGTAATATTAGCGCATATTTACATAGTGAGTGAACTTGCTGTGACTGTTGTTTCAACTTACATTCTCTTTTTCAACTTATACAATGTTTTTCCACTAACATTACACCCGTTTCCACTTTATATAACTGTTTTCAGATATTTACGGGCCTTTCAGTTATATTTAACATAATAGTAGCTCATATTTACATAGTGAGTGAACATGCTATGACTGTTGTTTCAACTTACATTCTCTGTTTCAACTTATATAATACTTTTCCACCAACATTAGACCCATTTCCACTTTATAACTGTTATCACATATTTACAGGCCTTACTATTATATTGAGCGTCATATTATCGCATATGTACAGGCCATATGTTTATAAGGAGTGTCATATTGCCATAAGCATAAACAGTATCAGTAATGTACCAAGGTGTGATATTCCCTGAAACATGGTTCAAGGCACAACCCTACGTTGCAGTCTACACACTCGTACCTTGTGTCTCTCCTCTGAGTGGCTAGTCTTACTGTAGAGTGTTTGCATACATGGAAGCGGTGCTGGGGTTTAGGATGGTTTGGTTGAGGAGGGATGCTACTGAGGATGTGGCGTCCTGTGAGGCATAAGGGAGTCTGGGCAGCAGTGGGGGTGTGGGTGCGGTGATGGGGCCTGTCCGGTGCTTACCTGCCGATATTTTCAAGAGACAGCTCCCTCACAAGCCCCTCAAAGACCTCAAAGGTTCCCATTCCCATGGTGTGGAGGTAGTGTGCATTGAGGCCCGTGATGTTGAGCAAGTGGAAGAAGAGCTTTTTGTACCACTACATCGTGGTACTGGCACACTCCACACTGGAAATCATGGAGTCAGACTTATGTTGATATTGTAGTCCAGTACCGATTCCGGTTTCCAAATGTGGTGGTTCCTCTCATTGCGGTGATCCATTGAGTCTGTGCAGTGCATGATGGGGCAGTATACCACTCACAGGAGGCAAACTTCTATGTTGTGGTTCCTTAGGGTAGCGAGGATGTTACTTGCCTGGAAGAAAACAACCTTGTTCTTGTCAAGTTTTCTCCCAACCTTGACTATATGGCGACTGTTTCTCTTGACTTTGCCACAGATTCTGGTGTCGTGTTGGTGGAGGTACCGAGTGAGAAGAGGGCCAGTGTACCAATTGTCCAGGTACAAGACATGACCACGATGAAGCTACTCCTCTATCACTGTCTTCACCACAGCCCCAGAGAGTCCAAAACTTCGATCTTCTATTATGTCTGTCTGTGCACCGGTGTACAAGACTATGTCTTGCACATAACCAAAACGGTGCCTCTTCCTGGGTATGTACCAGTGAAAAGAAATACTGCCTCTCCACAACATAAGACTCTTGTCTATGACAAGGTCTCTGAAAGAATAGAAGGATGAGCGGAACATATTGTGCAGGCGCTCAAATACCATCCTTATTCCCCTCATTTTGTCAGTGTTATCAGCATTAGCAGGGTCGTCGGCAGCGTAAAAGTGGAGGCGGCTGAGAATTTGCTGGAATCGACTACGACACATTACCTTCCCAAAGAAAGGTGTGCTGGTCATTGGGTTCATGGACCAGTATCCTGGAATTTGATTTTTCCGTACAACACCCATCAAGAGAACCAGGGCCAAAAAGATGAACATCTAACTTAGGGTTACTGGGTAGTCATGTTGTTGGGAGTGCCTGCTCGTCATACTGTGACGCTCGCTTTCACAGCACTGGCTGCTTGCAAATAAATTCATCAATTCATCTGCTCCACAATGCGGCTGACAAACTCCTCACCAAAGAACAGGTGGAAGAAATCCACTCTGGTGGAGCCTACATGGATTCCAGGAGCTGTGCAGCCAGACCGCCACTCCTCAGTGAAGGGGTGAATGATGGGAGTGAAATCACTCCCCTCTTCCCAGTCCCATGACACACTACCGTCTCCAGCCTCGTCCCCATAGTCACCTTCGTTGGGGTGGGGAGGACAGGGTGGTGGGGGAGGTTGGGGAGGTGGAGAGTGGCACCCTTCCCCACTCATGCTCCTCTTCCCTCTCCCATTTCCCTTCCCCATTCCTTCCTTTCCCCACATCATAGGGCTCGTGCCTTCCCCAGACAACACAGAAGGACCATACCTTTTTTCCTTCTCGCCGCACCTTGAGATCCTGATGGTGAAATCCTCTCCCTCCCCAACAAAGAGGTAATACCATGTCCTATGGCACTGTCTTTGTCCTTGTCCTCATCCTCATCTGACCCTTTGTCTAGGGGCTGAAGAGAGGTGCGTACACATGTATGGGGTCCAGGTTGGCCTTCTCTCATCTTACAGTACATGATATGCCGCACCTTCCTCAGCGACAGTACTTCATAATCAGTGCTGCTCGTTTCCTCATCAGGCTGCACGTAATCCTTGTCCTCTGCATCGTCATCTAGTGGTGAATCACTATCGCCTATGAAGGAGTCAAGGGCAGCTTGATTTTCATCATCAGAGAGACCTCGGTGCGCCATGTCCGTTCTGGGTCACTACTTACAGGTGAGTGACAGAGACAAGGAAGCTCAAGGGTCATGCTGGGGGGGGAGATCTGGAAGCGTCCCCACCTGGCAGCAGTTAGAGGAGGCTGGCCTGTGTATATGTACTAAAAATCACATGCGAAATTTGAAAAGTGTAGAAATGACGGACCTTACAATTGCGGTGCGTTTATAAAAGTCAACGGGAATCACAGTGACAAAACGTTTGGGCACCTATGTATGTCAGTGAGATGCAGCGGGTTGAGGATTTGAACTTCACAAGAAGCAGACTTTTCTGATCTACCAGATGACCCACGATATGTCATAAAAGTACCCCCACTAATACCAGTACACCAGTCCTGTATGAGACAGCCCTAGCATGTATTTAACATGGATGGTGGGTGTTAACGCAAAGTGGTGACATGTGGAGATGTAGGTGGACTACTGGACCCCAAGAGGACTACTGGGACTTGGGAATAGACCCTGAGACCTTTGCCAAGAGTCAGAAATGTAAATATATATATATATATATATATATATATATATATATATATATATATATATATATATATATATATATATATATATATATACCTATACCTAATATATATATATATATATACCTATACCTTATATATATATATATATATATATATATATATATATATATATATATATATATATATATATATATATATATATATATATATATATATATATATATATATATATATATATATATATATATATATATATATATATATATATATATATATATATATATATATATATATATATATATATATATATATATATATATATATATATATATATATATATATATATATATATATATATATCTATATATATATTTATATATATATATATATATATATATATATATATATATATATATATATATATATATTACCCCCTGGGGGTAGGGGGGTTTTCAAGAATACTCCCCAAGTATCCCTGCTTGTCGTAAAAGGCGACTAAAAGGGTTGGCGGAGGGTTAGTGCCCCTCCACGGAAAACAACTAACTAAAAAAACAAACAAGAAGCCTCGGACAAGGACTGACCAAACAATGACGACCCAGGACCGGACAAAGGACTTGGTAATGAGTACATGGAATGTAAGAGGAGCGAATGATGAGGTGAAAGAGAGAGAGATTGTCCAGGTGCTTGAGGGTGCAAAAGTGGATGTATGTGGAATAACTGAAACAAAATGGAGAGGAGAAAGTGTGAGAGAATGGGAGTATGGATGGGGTATATGTGCAGGAGTAGGTGAGAATGAGAGGGCAAAGGAAGGAGTATGTATAGTTGTGAGTAAAAGATGGAAGAAGAGCATAAGACAGTATGGATCAGTTGGATCAAGGATTGTGTGGGTAAAGTTGAAAGTTGGCATACAAATGTGGGCGATTGTGTGTGTGTGTATGCACCAACGCAAGATCGTGCTAGAAGAGTGAGAGAAGAGTTCTGGACAAATGTGGAAGTGTGCATGGAAAAGTTTGGAAGGAATGAGAGAGTGTTTTTGATTGTTGATATGAATGGTAAAGTTGGGAATGTGAAGGTGGATGGAATAGTTGGTGAGTGGGGTGTGCCTGCTGAGATAGATGAGAATGGGAGTGCGTTAGTGGACATTTGTGCTGGGAGGGAGTTGGTGATAGCCAATATCCTCTTCAGGCATAAAATGATCCACAGGTATACATGGCGAGTGATGAGAAGGGTGGGTGGTGAACTGAATGAAAAGAAGGCAATGATTGATTATGTGCGTGTGGATGAAAGGATGCGAAGATGTGTAAAGGATGCAAGAGTGTATAGAGGTTGGGGGAGTGGACTTTCTGACCACTACTTGGTGGTGGCCAGAATTAGAATGCAAGTAAGATGGAGGAATAGAAGAAGGGAAAGACGAGAGGAAGGAGTAGTTGCAAGGAGAGTGGAAAGGTTACAAGAGGATGAGAAAAAGGCAGAATATAAGAGAGAAGTGGAGGAACGATTGGGCAAATATGAATTGGAGCAGATGGGAGACGTGGAAGGTGTGTGTAAGATATTTACAGAAGAAATATGTGCAGCATGTGATGTGGTGTGTGGAAGGAAGAGAAGACGGAGGGGGGTGCAAGGAACAGCGTGGTGGACTGAAGAGGTGAAGCAGGCTGTAGCACAAAAGAAGAAAGCATACAATGAATGGATGAGAAATAGGGGCGTGGAAGAAGTTGAGAGGTGGAAGACAGAGTTATATGTGGAAAGAAAGAGAGAGGTGAAAAGATTAGTAAGAGAGAGTAAGAAGAGAGTGGATGAGGAATTTGGCAGGAATTTGAGTGTAAAGTGGAGGGACTGTAAGAAAATGTTCTGGAGAGAAGTGAAAAGAGTAAGACAGGGTGGAAGTGAAGTTAGCAGGGGAGTGAAAGATAAAAATGGTAGATTACTAGTGGAGAAGGGAGAAAAAGTGAGCAGATGGAGAGAACATTTTAAGGAATTGTTGAACGTAGAGGATGGAAGTAATGCGAGTATAAGTGGCTGGGGAATGGCTGAGAGAAGGAGGGAGGTGAGAAGACAGGAAGAAATCAGTAGGATAGAAGTTGTGGAAGCAATGAAGAAAGTTAAATCGGGGAAGGCCCCAGGAATTGATATAGTGTGTGGTGAAATGCTGAAGCATGGGGGAGAGATAGTAGTAGAATGGATGTGGAAGATGTGCAGATTGGCCTGGGAGGAAGGTAGAGTCCCGGAGGATTGGAAGTCAGGTATAATTATTCCCTTGTACAAAGGAAAAGGGGAAAAAGAAGTGTGTGGTAATCATAGGGGCATTTGTCTTCTTAGTATAATAGGAAAAGTGTATGGTAGGATACTTTTAGACAGAGTTAGAGAAAGAACAGAGAAATTAGTTGGAGAAGAACAGGGAGGCTTTAGGAAGGGAAGAGGTTGTGTAGAGCAGATATTCGTTCTTCGATCTTTAGTGGAAAAGTTTCTAGAGAAGGGAAAGAAGTTGTATGCGGTTTTCATGGATTTGGAGAAAGCATATGACAGGGTGGATAGACAAGGATTGTGGAAAGTGTTAAGAATATATGGAGTAGATGGGAAGTTGTTGAATGCTGTGAAGAGTATGTACGATGGTGCGAAGGCTGCAGTGTGTGTGGATGGTGAACTAAGTGAATTTTTCTCTTTGAAAGTTGGTTTGAAACAGGGATGTGTCATGTCTCCATGGTTGTTCAATCTGTACATGGATGGGGTAATAAAAGAGGTACAAGGTAGGGTAGTGGATGTTGGAGTGGCCCTGGTGAGAGAGGACAGTGTTTGGAAACTCCCTGTACTGTTGTTTGCAGATGATACTGTGTTGTTGAGTGAAGACGAAAGGGAGCTGCAGGGCTTGGTTGATGAGTTTGAGAGAGTGTGTAAGAAACGGAATCTAAAGGTGAATGTAGGGAAGAGTAAAGTGATGGTCTTTGAGAGAGGTGAAGTTAGTGAATGTACAGCGAGGTTGAATGGTGAGGAATTGGAAAATGTGAGTACGTTTAAGTACTTGGGTAGTGTGATGAGTAAGGATGGAGGTTTGGAGGGTGAAGTGCTTGAAAGGGTGCAGCAGGGAAGAAAGGTTGCTGGTTCTTTGAAAGCAGTGATAAGAAACAGGGAAGTGAGCATGGAAGTGAAAAAGTTACTACATGACAGTATTGTGATACCAACTCTAACGTACGGAAGTGAAGATTGGACATTGTTGGAAGAACACAAGTCAAGAGTGAGAGCAGTGGAGATGAGTTATTTAAGATGAGCCTGTGGAGTCACGTGGAGAGACAGGCTGACGAATGAGGATATAAAGGAGCGTTGTGGTGTGGATGTGGATGTGATAGGAAGCGTTATGAGGAACACACTGAGGTGGTTTGGCCATGTGGAGAGGATGGAGGGTGAAAGACTGACGAAGAGAGTGTGAGTGAGGTGGAGGGGGGAAGAGGGAGGGGGAGGCCGAGGATGAGATGGAGGGAGGGGGTGGAGAGGTATATGAGAGAGGGGGGTGTGAGTTGGGAGCATGGCAGTGAAATGGCGGGGGACAGGGCGACTTGGAGGCGATTTGTTTGTGGCCACCCCAAACGGGATTGAAGCGTCTGGCAATAGATAGATAGATAATATATATACCTCATATATATATATATATACAGTATTTGTATATATATATATATATATATATATATATATATATATATATATATAGATATATATATATATATATATATATATATATATATATATATATACATATATATATATATATATATATACTGTATATGTATACCTACTGCTTCCCCCATATATATATATATATATATATATATATATATATATATATATATATACTGTATATGTATACCTACGCTGCTTCCCCCAAGGAAAGGGAGGTAGCCGAGACTGGACGACACACTCCCCATTTACTCATCCATTCAAACACATTCATTTGCATCTTAGCCCCAAATGGGAGAACGGACAGATCCTCACCGCACTACACTGCACAAGGGCCAATTGCGCAGTGCAATCAGTGACATCCGCATCAGGGCCCAACAACAGAGCTGGTTTACCCCTGCCACATCATAATAGACCCATCCTCTTACCCGCACCTGACCTGACTAGCTGATCAGACCAAATGAGGGAGAACATCCCCTCAGGGCTGTGTCATCATTTATTCATCCACAATTTCTCTCCATATGTTTCTGTCACGCACAGCCACTCTTCCTTGCTCAACAGACATCCCTCTCGCATCCAGCACTCTCTTCACACTGTCCATCCATCCTATTCGTGGTCTCCGTCTCAGCTTTACACCTCTCACATCAGATCTAGTTATCTTTTTCTTCAATTGCTCATTATCCATTCTCTCCATATGCACAAACCATCGCAACACCCTCTGCTCAACTCTACCAGCCATCTCCCGAACAACTCCAGTTCTCCGCATTTAATCATTTCGCACTCGATCCATACACGTCACTCCACACATACTCCTCAGACACCTCATCTCCATTACATTCAAACTTTTCCTCTTAGCTACACCCATATTCCATGTTTCAGCCCCATATAACGCAGTCGGTACCACAACATCCTCATACAGCCTTCTCTTTACATCCATTCTAAGCAAACGACATCTAAACACTTTTTTCATTCCTCCCATTACCTTACCTTCTTCATTCATTCTAAACTTCACTTCTGCATCTATTCTTCCATCCACAGCAACATGTGACCCCAAATATTTAAAACACTCTCCCTCCTCAAGCAACTCGCCATTCAAAACTATATTCATCCCCCTACCATCTACCAACCTCGTACACTTCATCACTTTACTCGTATTCTCATTTACTTTCAATTTCCTCCTTTCACACACCCTTCCAAACTCCTCTACCAACTGTCTCAATCTCTCCTCTAAATCAGCCACCAGTGCAGTATCATCTGCAAACAGCAGCTGCTTCATATTCCTCTCTCCACCATCAACATTCAACAGACTCAGACCTCCACCTAAAACTTTTGCATATATATATATATATATATATATATATATATATATATATATATATATATATATATATATATATTGTATACCTCCCTTTCCTTGGGGGAAGCAGCCTAGGTATATAGATAGATAGATACATAATATATATACTCTCTGATTCACTCCTTCATTTCTGCAACATTCACGGTCTTTCCTCTAACTTTCTTTCTGTTGAGCACCACCTCTCCTCCTCTAAACCTCACCTTCTCTTCTTGACTGAGACTCAGCTGTCTGAGGCAACTGATAGCAAACCCTTTTCTGTTTCCTCCTACTTTCTCTATACTCATTCAAAGCAAAGGGTGGCTGTTTTGTGTATGTTCACAATGACTTATCTTGCTCTTGTGTTCCTGAACTTGATTCTTCTGAATTCTCTACTCTCTGGCTGCGGCTTTCTTGTCATTCTCTGACTAAATATATCTGCGCTATTTACTTATCCCCTAATTCTACTGACTATGAAAAATTCTTCGAGTGTCTTACTTCTACGATGGAATACATTTTGTCCATTTCTCCTTTCTCTGAAATCTCCATTCTAGGAGATTTCAATGTCCACCACCACATATGGCTTTCCTCTCCATTCACTGATCCACCTTGTGAACAAGCCTACATCATTTCTATCCTTAATGGCCTAGAGCATCGTGTACAGCACCCTACCAGTATCCCTGACCGCCTTGTTAAGAACTCCAACATACTTGACCACTTCCTTATGACTAATCTTCTGTTTACACTGTTAATCTTTCTTTTCTGCTGGGCTCCTCCAGTCACAACCTTATTACCTTAACCTCTCAGTGAACATAGTTTATCATAGTTTACCACTGTAGCAGTTCAGGAGAGTAGTCTGCTGCATATATCGATGAATGTATAAACTAATATCGATAAGCTTTGTATAAACTCGTAAGGCGTAGTTTGTTGTAGTTTGCCGATGCTGCCAATGTAAGTGAATGTACTTCGTTCTTTGCTACTGCTGCCCACCAATGTAAGTAGACATAGCCGAGGGTGTCATTCTATAAAGAAGGTTATCTTGTTGTTCGTCAATGGGAGAGACACGAGGAGACAGTAATGGTGAAATGTGTAGAAGATATCAGTGTAGGCCTTCTCTGTTCCATTATTCTCTTCGTATTTTAAGTGGGATGATGAAATGGCCAGATTTGGGTCGGTGGAGTTTATTGTGAGACATTTGCTTAAAAAAAAGTTAAGAGCTTGGCATGACCTAAGTAGCCTATGGTTAGTAGCAGTTTATGCTAGCTGCTGTCCTACTTTACACTCACTATCCTACTCCCTATCACTCTCTCCATGTCTAACTCTTGTTCTCTCCTGTCCTACTCTCTCTGAGTTGTTCTACTCAGTCTGACTCCTTCCTACTAACCTCCCTACGCGTGATATCGGCTAAAGTGTGTGGGTGTACAGTACGTGTGCGTACATTTGTGTGTGTGTGTGTGTGTGTGTGTGTGTGTGTGTGTGTGTGTGTGTGTGTGTGTTGTGTCACGTTTCCGGCACATGATCAGGGGTGTTTGGCAGTACTGACTCATCTAGGCAAGGGGATGTGTTCCCTAACTCTTCTCGAGAGCTCAGACATAACTACCTGTTTTACATATTGTTACCTATAGCTATACAGTTACATACCATTGTTACATATGATATTGTTATATTATGCCTGCATATCGCTCAGTCACGCTCACTGTTGTACCAACGATAGTCATAATGTATTAATACATATATATACACATTACAATTAATTTGCAAGATAATTAAGTGAAGGTCATATTGTAAAAGTTACATAATTGTATGAATATTGTATAATTGCAGTTACATCGTGTTAATGCTATTCTTGTTACATCATTTTAATGCAACTGTTACACAAGAGTTACTGTAACATAACATTGTGTTAATGCAACTGTTATATAATATTATTGTGTTTGCCATAAAACTGTAGTTACATCTTGTTAATGCAACTGTTTCTTAATTGAGTTGGTCATAAAACTGTAATTACATCTTGTTAATGCAGTTGTTACATAATGTGATTGTAACAAATTGTAGTTACATAAATGCGGCGATTGTAACATAAATGTGTGGTGCCACACATTTGATGTTCATGTATGTGTTTAGTAGTACTGTGATTTTAAGTTAGATGGGGTGTAACCTGAATACTAGTTTATAAGTTCCTACCCTGAATAGTAGTTCATATGTTAATGATTAATGTAGGGCTGACTTTATTTTTTATATGTATGTATCTCTGTATCTATGCATTGGGTGATGTAATTGTGGATGTTGAGCTATGGGAGTTCCTCAGTCTGGTCGAGTAGCGAATAACAGATGCGCGCAATTTTTCTTGTCGTTGTGTCATAAAAGACTTTGTATGTTACTTGTAGAGAAGTTATATATATTAGACTTGTGGACGAGCGGTTGTTATACTTCAGTTTTTGTAAGTAGATAATCTTGGTTCCCTTTGTCTTGCAATGACAGGAGAGGTAAAGAATAGTATGGGACTATTTTTATTTGTCTTGGAAATATTAACAAGCCTCTCACACAGAGCGAAGTATAAAGTAGAGTCCCGCTATCTATCTCTCTGTCGTGCTCTCTCTGTCTCTCTCTCAAGTTGCTAAGCCCTTCTCCCTGCGACCTGTCTGTTCTATGGCTATAGTCTCACCAATCTAAAACCTAGGTTTGGGTGGAGTCTAGCCGGGGATTTCCCGGCGTACAGCATTGCCTTGTTTCCTATACTCTCATTGGCTAGTGGCTGACCTGACACCGTTAGAGTTCGTCCGCTCCCATCTCGCCACCTGGCCTGACATGACTTCACCCACTTCTGTGTGTGTGTGTGTGTGTGTGTGTGTTTGTGTATGTGTGTGTGTGTAAAGACAAACTAGTTTAAGTTATAAATATAATCAAAATAATGAATTTAAAAGTCGCATTCTCTCTCTCTCATATAATTTATGATTTTTTACCTGGTTATAGCCTTTAAATTACACTCTACATATTAAAACTTAGACTTTCTTTCCACACCACCCAAGAGGTAAAAGTCACGGCGCGTTTTTTTTTTTTTTTTTTTTTAAGAGGTTTCCCCGATAGGCCTATTCCTCTTCTCTTACAGCATGTAAGAAATTATCATGAATCCTCCTCATCAGAAGAGGTGAGAGTGATTTTCTTGGGAGACGTAAACTCTGGAGAGTTGTTTTCTTCATTATCTCTTGCTTCTCTGCGTATTGCTTCAATCCTGCTCTTGCTAAGTTCTGTTGCTGGAGCTGTTCGATGAATTGCCCTTGACACATCATCGAAAATTCCTCCGTACTGCTTCTCCTGCAGAAAATACTGGCTTACGTTGAAGGCCATTTCTTTGGCTTGACTATGTAGATGCGAGCGAGTTGGCGTAGCTGCCATTGTGTCTGCATCAACATAGAAAGTGGATAGTGGAAGCACCTGACAGGAGCTTAAATCTCCCTCCAATGGATTAACTCCCAGTATGGGCCTGGTGTTGCAGCTCGTGAGTGTTTTAACTTATTTATTTCTATTAAGAAATTAGCGTATGTTCTACTGATTCCTTCAAATTATATTATAAACGTAATTGTTACATTACTTACCCAACTTAGAACTACCGTGAAAGTCGGTAAAAGTAACTACTTATTTTTCAGCACCACTGTAAAATATGTATGCCACGTTTCTTTATTGATGTACAAGAGCCATATGCATTACACGTTTACCTTCCTTTTATATGCTAGAATACTTACGTTTATATTGTATTAGTATGTGTGTACCTATCTGTGATGCCTATTACATATATAATAGAATCTACTCATCGCTCGTTTAGGAAGTATGGCATGGCTGCACCCAGCGCCAGACTCCACCCAAACCTGGGTTTAAAATTGGTGAGACTATAGCTTCCTTCTGACTTCTCTTTCCTAAATTCTGGTGAAACAGGAGACGTATCACGTGTGTTAATTGTGATTGGAAAGTTCTAGAAGCCTGTGTGTGAGTATGTGTGTATGTGTGTGTATGGTCAACAAGGCTTTGTTCACCAGTGAATTGCTGACAACTAACTGCATCATCTCCTTACTGGCTACTTCGTAATCTGTCGTCAGCTTTTCCTCAGTGTAACTTGCAAGATCATTTCCCATTCCCAGGCTCGCACAGAGCTGTCTATCTATTTATCTATCTAACTATTATGATTTGTAATTATAATATGGAGTCCTAATAGTTTGGGCGCCAAGTTTAAACCTTAAACAGAATAATGATGAATATACAATTCTTTCCGTAACCTAGTTGTGAAATGTTTACTAATGAAGCTGCTGGAACCCAAATATGTTAGACTGACGGTCCGAAAGGCCTAAATAATGTCATTTGTGAGGATTTAAAGGTCCTGTTTGTCTTGGCCGTCACTAGATGGCATGAGCTGCTCTCAGATTCAAAGTGAGATTGTGATAGAATCAGTATCTAAACTGAGTAAGGAATAAATCCCAAATTTTCCCCAATTCAGTCAAAAGTCCTGGCGTCATGGGTACACTGCTAAATAAATTGTAGAGAGAATTGAAACCCACCATATTTCAAAAACACCACTTCATTTGATCTAGCAGTGGCGTCGCTAGCGCCCGACGAGCTCACTCGAGCCCCAGACGTCGTATATAATGGACGTTTGTTCAGGTGAGCCATCCACATTTCTTCTTCCTCCCCCTCTTTTTCTTTGTTTAATCCTTACTTGTCATGGACTATATGAAGTAATATTGTTGAAAGTTTAACGTAGTGACTCGAGCCCCAGACGTCATATATAATGGACGTTTGTTCAGCCCACAGACACCGGCGATGTCAGTGAGCACATCAGGCTTTCCCATAGTATTGTCCAAAGACTTGAGCATACACACATTACACTAACCATGAATTATTATATAAACCAAATGTAATAGTATTATTGATCTATCAAGTGAATTTTATATTGTAAATAAGAAATAGAAATTTGAAAGTGATGTAATCTGGTGACGGAAGAGCAAAATTCAAAACCATTAACCATTTTCTTTCTTGTAACTAAGGAAGTTAGGAGCGTGGAAGGGAACTTAGCGACTGTGAGCAATGATGTAATTTTTTTAAATGAACCTCGAGGCTAAACAAGCCTGAGTGATTATTTATTCTTAGTAATTATACAATGTTTGAATAGTACCTCGAGGCTAAACAAGCCCGAGTGATTACGAATTCTTAGTGATTATGTTTCTTTTCTGAATTATTCCTCGAGGCTAAACTAGCCCGAGTGATTAGGCATTTTTAGTGATTATAGCAATGATGCTTATTAACTGTAAATAGTACTGAACTGATATTGGATTCTGGAGAATTGCATAATGATAGTATATTATATGGATGAAAATGAACACGAGTAATCATTCTTATTGGTTCAAGGCTATGCCAGCCCGAACAGATAGCTCATGCTCGTAAAAGGGTCCCTGGCTTGAGGCTATTGTTGAGCCCAAGAGTAACTGACAAAAAGAAAGCAAAGTACAAAAACCTCATAAATCGTTGGTAGGTATCAAATTGTTTCGTCTGGTAATAATGTTGGAGGAATGATCATCCAAAAACCCTGGTAACATGTACAATCTTCTCTCATACTAAAAAGGGTCATGTAATTAAAAATGTTTTGTGGAAACTAGCATCAAGTTATTAAAGTAAAGTATATATCATTTTCTTTTCTTTATTGGTGTACCTAATCAAGGAAATTAAGTCCTCAAGCCAAATTCACTCCCCTTCCAATTCAAGATTCCTTCGCTGAGGGAACGGCGACCACCCGTGGTACTGACTAAATCTAAGCTTGGCCAAAAACTACAAACGCTACCACAATTCTTTCTTTTCTTAAATATTTACCTTCTACTATACTAAGTCGAGTACCACTTATATTATACATGGATGAGTTGATCAGTACCAACAACAGGTAAGATTATAAATATCCGTCATCACACTGATTGAAGAATACCGGTGGGGATAGTAAATTCTTACCGTTACACCGAACAATACCGGTGGGATAACAATTTATACCGTTACACTGGTGCCAACATAGGGGATAACATTTCCAGCTTTTCACTGGTGTCAACCGGTGGGATAACAATATCGAGCATTACACTGGTGGCAATAGCGGTGGGATATTCATCGTTCCCCAATTAGTGTTGTTGGTGAGAAAGTGAAGGGAAGTGAATAGCAAAGAGAGTGAGAATGTTCATGGTAGCATCGGTTGGTCATTCCCAAATACCTCTGCAACTCTTATGTTCAGAACATCCTGGTAGCAATGAGGTTCAAATAGTGTACTAGTTGGTATTACCCCTGGGGAAGGGGGGAAAGAATACTTCCCCAGTATCCCTGCTTGTCGTAAGAGGCGACTAAAGGGGGCCTTTTTATCTCCAGTCTGTCTCCTTACTGTCCTCTTCTGCTCTTCTGTCCTACCTCTCGTCTTGATATTTCCATGTTTCCTCCCAGCTTAGTGCTAATTCTTCACTTTTCCTTCCTTCTAGCTTAGAATGTTAAGGGTTAGGTAATTATATGTTCGCTAGACAGATATTACCCAGAGACAAACATACACAAATCATCATACACTGTCTTGGGCAATACTTCATCGACTTTGGGACATCACGAGGTATCGTCCTGGACAGCGGAGGAGAGCACAGAAGGTTGGAATCAATAGCTTGGTGTGAGCGAAAAAAGAGATCATACAGCCGGGTACCTGTAGAAAACTGAATGCCAAATGGGACGGCCCGTATAAAGTGATTGAAGTGCTGCTAGATGGAAGTGTTTATATCACTGAAAATGTATTTAGTGGAAAAAATACAAAGGGTTGCTGAAAAGGTAAAACCATATTATGGTACCGAGGAATGGCTCTTAGAACCGTTGCAACAGGAGCTCGCCCTGGAGCCCGAAGATGAGCGATTACCACTGCGAGTGAGGAATGCCCCTTGGAGGCTCATAGAGGAGTGTTAGCTAGAAAAGTATAGATAAGTGCAGGAGACGAGTGTTGTGAAACATAACTGCTTAAAGTTATGTTCCGGGTGGACTCATCCCCGAGGAGAGGGTGTAAAAAGGAAATGAGAGAAGAGTTCCTGTTGGAACCGGGAAGTGCCTTACTTCGAGGGGAGTGATCAATCCCCTCACCTTACAGTTAGCACGGTTTGTGAGGTAGTGGGGTCTTCAGGACAGAGTGAGCGCTCACCTCTTGCGGGCGGAAAGATGGAATAAAAAAGACAGAGTGAATTTGATTGCGAATGGAAAAGTGTAAGGAGGCGCCTCCCATGGTGATCTCAATCTCGAGAGACCCTGTCGAGCTCAGGTGAGCGACGAGCTGTCCTCCAAAACCTGAGGCTGACTGGGGCGTGAGTTCCCTCATAACATCTCGAGTAAGGAGTAATCATACCTCCTAATGTGGTGGGTGGGCGACCTTCCGAGGTACGCATCAGGGGTTTAATGTGGACCGACAGGTGCCACCGATTGTGGGGAAAAGAATTCCAATTCAAAGTGTTCATAGCAGTTGTAGGAGTAACAACATTCCATCCATGCACATGTCATGGAAAGTTGACTTGGGTAAAATTTGTTTTCCGAACGTGGGAGCCGTGTGGTGCCACACATTTGATGTTCATGTATGTGTTTAGTAGTACTGTGATTTTAAGTTAGATGGGGTGTAACCTGAATACTAGTTTATAAGTTCCTACCCTGAATAGTAGTTCATATGTTAATGATTAATGTAGGGCTGACTTTATTTTTTATATGTATGTATCTCTGTATCTATGCATTGGGTGATGTAATTGTGGATGTTGAGCTATGGGAGTTCCTCAGTCTGGTCGAGTAGCGAATAACAGATGTGCGCAATTTTTCTTGTCATTGTTGGGCGCCAAGTTTAAACCTCAAACAGAATAATGATGAATATACAATTCTTTCCATAACCTAGTTGTGAAATGTTTACTAATGAAGCTGCTGGAACCCAAATATGTAAGACTGACGGTCCGAGAGGCCTAAATAATGTCATTTGTGAGGATTTAAAGGTTCCGTTTGTCTTGGCCGTCACTAGATGGCATGAGCTGCTCTCAGATTCAAAGTGAGATTGTGATAGAATCAGTATCTAAATTGAGTAAGGAATAAATCCCAAATTTTCCCCAATTCAATCAAAAGTCCTGGCGTCATGGGTACACTGCTAAATAAATTGTAAAGAGAATTGAAACCCACCATATTTCAAAAACACCACTTCATTTGATCTAGCAGTGGCGTCGCTAGCGCCCGACGAGCTCACTCGAGCCCTAGATGTCGTATATAATGGACGTTTGTTCAGGTGAGCCGTCCACATTTCTTCTTCCTCCCCCTCTTTTTCTTTGTTTAATCCTTACTTGTCATGGACTATATGAAGTAATATTGTTGAAAGTTTAACGTAATGACTCGAGCCCCAGACGTCATATATAATGGACGTTTGTTCAGCCCACAGACACCGGCGACGTCAGTGAGCGCATGAGGCTTTCCCATAGTATTGTCCAAAGACTTGAGCATACACACATTACACTAACCATGAATTATTATATAAACCAAATGTAATAGTATTATTGATCTATCAAGTGAATTTTATTTTGTAAATAAGAAATAGAAATTTGAAAGTGATGTAATCTGGTAACGGAAGAGCAAAATTCAAAACCATTAACCGTTTTCTTTCTTGTAACTAAGGAAGTTAGGAGCGTGGAAGGGAACTTAGTGACTGTGAGCAATGATGTAATTTTTTTAAATGAACCTCGAGACTAAACATGCCCGAGTGATTATGTATTCTTAGTGATTATACAATGTTTGAATAGTACCTCGAGGCTAAACAAGCCCGAGTGATTACGAATTCTTAGTGATTATGTTTCTTTTCTGAATTATTCCTCGAGGCTAAACTAGCCCGAGTGATTAGGCATTTTTAGTGATTATAGCAATGATGCTTATTAACTGTAAATAGTACTGAACTGATATTGGATTCTGAAGAATTGCATGATGAGAGTATATTATATGGATGAAAATGAACACGAGTAATCATTCTTATTGGTTCGAGGCTATGCCAGCCCGAACAGATAGCCCATGCTCGTAAAAGGGTCCCTGGCTTGAGGCTATTGTTGAGCCCAAGAGTAACTGACAAAAAGAAAGTAAAGTACAAAAACCTCATAAATCGTTGGTAGGTATCAAATTGTTTCGTCTGGTAATAATGTTGGAGGAATGATCATCCAAAAACCCTGGTAACATGTACAATCTTCTCTCATACTAAAAAGGGTCATGTAATTAAAAATGTTTTGTGGAAACTAGCATCAAGTTATTAAAGTAAAGTATATATCATTTTCTTTTCTTTATTGGTGTACCTAATCAAGGAAACTAAGTCCTCAAGCCAAATTCACTCCCCTTCCAATTCAAGATTCCTTCGCTGAGGGAACGACGACCACCCGTGGTACTGACTAAATCTAAGCTCGGCCAAAAGCTACAAACGCTACCACAATTCTTTCTTTTCTTAAATATTTACCTTCTACTATACTAAGTCGAGTACCACTTATATTATACATGGATGAGTTGATCAGTACCAACAACAGGTAAGATTATAAATATCCGTCATTACACTGATTGAAGAATACCGGTGGGGATAGTAAATTCTTACCGTTACACTGAACAATACCGGTGGGATAACAATTTATACCGTTACACTGGTGCCAACATAGGGGATAACATTTCCAGCTTTACACTGGTGTCAATCGGTGGGATAACAATATCGAGCATTACAAATGCAGTAATGTTAGCATTTGTATTTATATAATTGTAGCCATTAGAGTATAACTGCAGTAATGTAAGTGTTTGTAGTTACATAATTGTAGCAACTGTAACATTATTGTAGTAATGCAAGTGTCTGTAGTTACATAATTGTAGCAACTGTAATATAATTGTAGGAATCATAAGTGTGGTCATTGTAGCTACAGTATATAACTGATGCATACCGAGTATGTATATAACTACTACAATAATAGCAATACAATCATATCATGTATCAGCCATATTTGATGTCCTTATTTATTTGAGACACGATGGACGTATTAGTTTGATTATGTTGCACAGTTTATTTGAGACACCATTGGTGTATTGGCTTAGTTATGTGTGACACCACAGGTTTATTGGCTTAGTTATGTTGCACAGTTTATTTGAGACACCCTAGGTGTGTTAGCTTAGTTATGTGAGACACCATAGATGTATTAGCTTAGTTATGTGAGACATCAAAGGTGTATTAGGTTAGTTATATAAGACACCATAGGTGTATTGGCTTAATTATGTGAGACACCACATTTGTATTAGCTTAGTTATGTGAGACACCACAGGTGTTTTAGCTTAGTTATGTGAGACACCACGGGTGTATTAACTTAGTTATGTGAGACACCACAGGTGTATTAGCTTAGTTGGTGTATTAGCTTAGTTATGTGAGACACCACAGGTGTATTAGTTTAGTTATGAGACACCACAGGTGTATTAACTTAGTTATGTGAGACACCATAGGTGTATTAACTTGGTTATGTGAGACACCATAGGTGTATTAACTTAGTTATGTGAGACACCATAGGTGTTGTCGCAATCACAGCAACATCAGCGACTAAAACCAATACAAAGGGGAGAAGGTAACAGAAACAACTGCCCTTGTCTGCTCACTCGTCGCTCTATTTTCAAAACTTCAAAAGTATACAAATCTGGCGAATGTACAATAACAGAAAACGGTATTCTAGCTGAACTTTAAAAGGGGGACTCAACTGCTAATGCATCATCTAAATCCAACATTCTCCCCCCACATAGGAGTTCATAACTCCTATCAAAAGGTAACACAACATTTAGGTTTACACATACAACAAACATAATGTCCAAAGGAAAATAAACTGTTCCCAGCAATATCTACATAAGTCTGTACACATCTTGAATATAAACAATCCCCAACTTTAAGTTGAACAATCTACAAATCCAGTCTAAGAGGAGTTTTAATTTGCCGACCAGAACGGGTATGTCCCTTGCTAGAGTCCTCAGGAACTGCCGAAACTGGTGAACAATTCTGGACAGTTTCCTTTAAACCATTGGTGGCAAAATCAGAGCTAGAGATTTCAAGACTGTGTAATTTCTGCACAGATCTTTAGATTTCCCCACTAGAAGTCTTGACCTTTACACTTCTAATGGTTCCACCTTTGTCAGGAAATACATCAACTATTACCCCTAGTGGCCAACGCAACCCTGGAATATTATCCTCCTTTATCAAAACTATATCACCCTTCTTGAGCTGGCACTTTGCTTTAAACCCTATAACAACCGGAGGCAAATTTCTGATATAGTCATCACTCCACAATCTCCAAAATTTATCAAGGATCTGATTCCTTAAGACTTCCCTTTCAATCAGATCCTTAGCTGATATTTGGGAAGGGATAGTGTCTACATGAGATTGAAAGCTAGTGCTCCTTCCAATAAGAAAGTGTGATGGGGTTAGAGGATTGCAAACATCTGGTTTATCTTCAACGTAGGTTAAGGGTCTGAAGTTGACACAGGCTTCCACCTCATGCAGAATAGTCTCTAATTCACTTCTAAATACATATTTAACACCCAAAGTTTTCCTCACTGAAAATTTTACTGATCTGACCAAACGCTCCCACCAGTCTCCCCACCAAGGAGAACTAGGAACTATAAATTTCCAGTAAGGAGCCAAATGACCATACACTCTGCAGTTCCTTAATAGAGGCTACAAATGTCTTAGCATTATCTGAATATAATACAGATGGAAGTCCTCTGCGGGCAATGAATCTGCGGATAGCAAGCACACAGTCAGAGAGGGACATTGAATCAGTGAGCTCTAGGTGTATGGCTCTGACTACAGCACAGGTGAAGAGCAAAACATAAAACCTTTTAGATGGGAAATCAGCACAGAACAGAGGACCAGCAAAGTCAATGCCTGTTTCAGTAAAGGGTAGTGGAGATTTAACTCTCAACTCTGGAAGAAGAGGTGAAGGTTGATTGCAACTTCTTGATTCATGTCTTTGACACCTAACACACTCTTTAATGACAGACTTTGCTAACCTTCTAAGTCCTATGATCCAAAAACTTCCTCTCAATGTAGACATAATAGAAGACACTCCTCCATGCTTAAGAAACATATGTTGAAATCTTACAAACAGCTTTGCAAGGTGACATTTGGGGACTATTATGGGGTGTTTACTTTCATAACTCAAATCAGCATTTTCAAGTCGCCCCTTGACTCTTAGTAAACCTTGATTATCCAAAAAGGGGTCTAAATTTCTCAAGCATGATCCTTTAGGTAAAGACTTGTCACTTTGCAGCTACCTCCAACAAACACACCTCTCTTTGGGCACAATAGATCATCTTGGTTTTGGCATTACTTAACTCATCACCTGTGAGTGGGCCTGAACTCCTGTTGACCTTTACTTTACAGTTATTGATGAATCTTAAAACCCAAGCCACAATATGATGAGCCTTAGTAAAGTGACTCCATCTATCAAACTCAAACACAGGTGGTGAAGGACTGATAGAAGCACAAACTACTGGGGTGTCACCTGAGTGTTTAGATTCTTCCACAGTAGAGAATAATGTACTCCTCATCTGGCTGCTGGATAAGGGTTCTGATAACCAAGAGGGACCATGTAACCATAAACTGTTTGTCATGAGCTGATCACCTAATACTCCTCTAGAAATAAGATCAGCAGGGTTATCCTTTCCAGAACAGTGATGCCAGCAGCCAGGTGGAGTTGTACCTTGAATTTCAGTGACCCTGTTAGCAACAAAACTTTTCCATTTACAAGGATCGCCTTGTATCCAAGAAAGAGCTATCTTAGAGTCAGTCCAACAATAGAGAGGGGTATCTTGTCTGAGGTGCAGAGCATTTCTCACAAATGTGATCAATCTGGCACATAATAGAGCTCCCATTATTTCCAACCTTGGCAGAGTTACAGTCTTAATTGGTGCTACTCTAGATCTAGATGTTACTAAAGATACCTTGTAAGAGCCATCTTCTGCAGGAGTTCGGATAAATACACAAGCCCCATACCCCCTTTCAGAGGCATCACCAAAAGCATGTAATTCAATGTTGTATAGGCTCTTCCATGGAATGTTCTGAAAGTAATCTCTACCAATGCTCAGTGACCTTAAGAATTTCTTGCTCTCAACCCACCTTTGAAATTTACCATGTAATTCATGAGGGAGCATATCATCCCATGATAGGCCTAATCTCCATATATCCTGAAAAAGTATTTTTCCATACATGACAAAAGGACTTATAAGACCTAAAGGATCAAAAATCTTGGCAATCAGACTAAGCACAGTCCTCTTGGTGTATGAAAACTCAAACTGAGAATTTAATTCTAGTCCCACAAAAGAAAATGCATCAGAAGAGTTACACCACTGTAACCCCAATACACTAATAGCTCCATCATAAACATGATCAACCTTGTCACTGAGTTTAGAGGTTATCGTTCTGCTGTTAGACACCCATTTTGTAAGAGTCATGCCTGCATGAGACAAAACTGTACATGCTTCACAAAACTTAGAGGATGTTTCCCCAACACTGTCAGCCCCACTCAACCAATTATCAACATACATATTTTCCTTTAATTCCTGTATTACATCAGTCAGTGGATACTTTCCCAGATGATATCTAATGGTAGCATTTAAAAGAAATGGGCTGGCAGTGTTGCCGAAGGGTACACGCAGAAATCTCATATGTTTTACATCAGTCCCATTTTTACACTTCAGCAAGAAACGATGCACATCTCGATCTTCTCGTTTCACAGCAATTTGCAAGAAGGCCTTGGTGATATCACCAGTCATAGCTATGGGCCACCTCCTAAAACGAATCAGTATCTCTACCAAATCAGGATTAAGTGATGGACCTGTTAGACAATCATTCAAGGAGATACCATTATGCCCCTTAGCAGATGCATCAAAAACAGGCCTGACCTTGGTACTAGTGCTACTTTCTCTAACAACAAGGCGGTGTGGCATGTAATATGTTGGATACTTACCAATAATCTCATGAGATGGAACCTCCTCAATAATACCTTCTTCCTCATACCCTTCAAAAACCTTGTATCATTCTTGTTTAAGTTTAACATCTTTATCCAATTTAACATGTAATCTATCTAGTCTCTTCATGGCATGATGCTCATTATTCATTAAAACAGTCTTAGTTGCTGCACTCTTCCATGGTAGGGCTACTTCATATCTATCCCCCAAAAACTGAACAGTCTCAGAAAATTGTTGTAAAACAGAGTCTGAATTATGCTGATTATCGGATTCCTTAGGGTTAATACCAACAGACTCTAGGTCCCAAAACTTATCTAAATCATAATCTGATACCTTGGAAATGCATAAAAGTTGAGAAGAAGTATAGTTAGAGTGTGTGGAAGTATGCCAAGAACCAGACAAAACATATCCAAAAACTGACTTCTGGGCTACTACCCCATCAACCTGAATGTAGTCAGAAGGCATAATGAGATTCCAATACATATCAAGACCTACTAAGATATCTATATCCACATGAGAGTTATTTGCATAATCATCAGCAAGCCAACGGCCATACCACGTTGAGTAAACCGCTTCCCGTTCGATCAGCGAAGTTAAGCAACGTTGGGTCTGGTTAGTACTTGGACGGGTGACCGCCTGGGAACATCAGATGCTGTTGGCATCCCTACGTCAAGTGGGGTTGGTGGAGGATTAGTGCCCCTCCCTGTAAAACAATTAACTCTAAGCCCTTGGCCACCCTGTCTGGGATACATGGCGTCTGGCAATGAATGAATGAATCAGCAAGTTGTACATGAGAAAATGCATCCAATATCTTACTTGCTACGGTAAGTCTAATCAGGGGTTGACAAATCTTAAGAATTTCAACAGCTTTTACAGAATATGCCTGAGTACTAGTACAGTCAGTTACTTGCAAATCATAAGTATTACACTGTCTATTCTTATAGGAGTTAGTACCCCCAAAGGCTGAATATGACATCGGCTGACTGGAAACCCATTTGGGTTTACATTTCTTAACAAAATCACTACTTACATAGGTTCTATCAGAACCACTATCAAACATGAGTTTGGCTTCATGGGTTACACCATTGGCTCCAACTACCTTAAACCTTGCTGTCTGTAAAATAGTACATGTTTCCAGAGGAGGTAGTATTACAAAGAGTAACTCCAGCCTGGTTAACTGACAAGCTATTCTTCTCATCCTCACTTACCACCCCAGAACTTGGTTCAACTGCATCATTCACCTTAACTTGATCATTGAGATTAGTCTTAGAATCCAATCTAATACCACACATTAGGATATTATGCTTACCATTGCATTTAGAACATTTAGCACGGCATCCCTTGGCAATATGACCTTTACTCAAGCATTTAAAACATACTCCAGCAGACTTAATCTTACTAGCCCGGTCTTTACCACTTAATCTCAAGATCTCAAAACAATTTTCAGACTCATGTCTTTTGCTACAAAAATTACAGATAGGTGACATATGTTTCTCAACTTCCGAAGATGTGTGAAGAGCAGATGCAGAAGAAACCCTTTCGCTCTTATTCCAGTGCCCACCTTTTCTCTCTTCTAGAGCACTAGAACTTTCGTGCTTCCCTGAAGTGACATTCTTGAAGGTCTCTGACCGCTCGATACTTTTAATCTCCTCTTGTAAGAAGGTCAGCAGCCACTCCAAATCACTTTCTCTGCCAGCACCTTTCCGAGCCCACTCCAATCTTATCTCATTTGGTAGACGGGAGAGAATTATTGGCATCAAGAAAGTTTCACACTGCTTACCAGACACACCTAATGCCTCCAAACTTCTAATGTGTGTCAGCATTCCATCACGCATATTCCAAAGCCTCGACACATACTGGAGGCCCTTGGATTTCACAGGAACATTACCGTTTAAAAGGGCTTGAACATGATGGCATATTATTCTCTCAGGTCTTCCAAATCTTTCCTTTAGTAAATCACAAGCAGTTTTATAGTTAGCACTAGTGAGAGACAAGCCCTGGATGCATACTTTAGCCTCTCCTTCCAGTAAAGATAACAAATACCCGGTAACTAAACTTGCTAATAACAGGAATGTCAGTAGCATCAATATGTGAACAGAACTGGTCCCAAAATGATTGCCATTCTGTCACCTCACCTTTAAATTTAGGAAGTTCTAACTTAGGCAATCTTGCTTGTGCAGCCGAAGATCCACAGCTATTCTGACTACGAGCTTCGTCATCATCACTGCCCCTCAAAAGGTCTTGAAGTTTTTCATTGGCCTTCATCCAGTACACCAGTGCAGCATTCCTGAACTGATCCGCCCTATCCAAATCCTCATCGAGAGCTTCAGGTTCTAACTCCACTTCAATCTCCGACTGAACCTCATCTAAGGCAGCTAGTCGGCGATCAAAAGTCTCAATAGCATTCTTCAGCTCCACAATACTGATGTTGGGCTTCACTAATATATCCTTAAGTGTCTTCGACTGACAGGTGACCCAACCTTTGGCAGCAGTTCTCTTCTTCTCTAGCTTCTCCATTCTATATGATTAGCTACAGAAATACTCACGGGGGGTCCACAATATCTTAATATCCCGGGTCTGGGCACCAAAATGTCGCAATCACAGCAACATCAGCGACTAAAACCAATACAAAGGGGAGAGGGTAACAGAAACAACTGCCCTTGTCTGCACACTCGTCGCTCTATTTTCAAAACTTCAAACGTATACAAATCTGGCGAATGTACAATAACAGAAAACGGTATTCTAGCTGAACTTTAAAAGGGGGACACAACTGCTAATGCATCATCTAACTCCAACAGGTGTATTAGCTTGGTTATGTGAGACACCATAGGTGTATTAGCTTAGTTATGTGAGACACCTCCATTTGTATTAGGCATTTTTACTTGATTTTCCTTGTCACTGTAATATGAAGGATACATGTGTACTTATATTTTGATTAACTGGTCTTACTAGATTTTCATATGTATGTATTATTATGTTCATGTAAGGATATATTATATCCTTACGTGATGTATTGTCTGTCTCTGTGTATATACGTAAGGCTGTATGTAAATGAAGTAGTGCTATTAAACTAATACAGTAAATGTTCGACTCAATAATATTAACTGTAGTAGTTGTGCTGTTTGTAATGTTGGTTAAAGGGTGTTGGTAGGTTTTGGTTGAGGTGGGTCAGGGTGCTGGTATGACTGCATCAGCACTCGGTGTCATCACTGCGGGGTAGGCAGACAGGCTGGCAGGCAGGCAGGCAGGAAGATGCAGGATGGCAGCCTGGTGCAGGATGGCAGATAGAACAGCAGAGGAGATGCAGTTGTGGTGTGAGGTGTGATGAGGGAGGTGTTGCGGCTGAAGATCAACACGTCAGCATCGTTTGGTCATCACATTTGGGTTCAAGACTTCACTTGCCTCCTCCTGGTGGTGGAGATGATGGTGGTGGGGAAAAGTGATGGGGATCGTGGTGGGGTGGTGAAGTAGGTGGGGGAAATTCAGCTGTGTTGTGCTTTACTCAGGTGTCACGTCACTTACTGTCTTTTGTTTCTACGTTTGGTACGTATGATTTTCTTTACTTGTTGAGATTAACTTGTAGGCTTGTAGAGTTGTTGTCAGACGTAATTTATCGCTGCTATCGTTTCTTGTAATCGTGGAGTTGTGGTTGAGGTGATTAGGCACGATTAGGGACGAAGTTAAGATGCGTAGATGCTCCACTAGCTCCTGCTCTCTGCTTTGCTTGTTTGTTTTTTGTGATGTCGCAAAATTGAGCGTAGTCTTAGATTATTTTGACTGTAGTTTGCTCGTTGATTCGTGATTGAGATGTTTATCGGCATTGTTTATCGTAGTTTACCGTTGTAGTGGCTCAGGAGAGTAGTCTGCTGCGTACATCGAAGAACGTATAAACTAATATCTATGAGCGCTGTATAAACTCGTAAGGCATAGTTGGTTGTAGTTTACCGCTGCTGCCAATGTCAGTGAACGCAGTTGGTTCTTTGTTACCGCTGGCCACCAATGTAACTAGACGTACCTGAGGGTGTAATGCTATCTTGTTTTTTGTCAATGGGAGAGACACCACGAGAGAGTAATGGAGAGGCATGTAGGAGATATCAGAGTAGCCCATCTCTGTTCCGTTATTAGTGGGATGATGAAATAGGCAGATTTGGGTCGGTGGAGTTTATTATGAGACAGTTACTTGAATAAAAGTTAAGAGCTTGGCATGACCCGTGTAGCCTATGGTTAGTAGCAGTTTATGCTAGCTGCTGTCCTCCTACTTCACTCTCACTCACCTACTCCCTGTCGCCCTCTCCTTGTCTAACTCTTGTTCTCTCCTGTCCTACTCTACTTGTTCTACTTGGTGTGACTTCTTCCTACTAACCTTCCTACATGTGATGTTGGACTTATATCCCCCTCTAGCTTCCGGCCAAAGTGTGTGGGCGTACGTGTGCATACGTTTGTGAGTGTGTGTGTGTGTGTTGGCTGCATTTCCGGCACATGATCAGGGGTGTTTGGCATTCTTGATTAGTCTAGGCAAGGGGATATGTTCTCTAACTTTTCCTGGAAAACTCAGACATAGCTACCTGTTTTACATATTGTTACCTATAGCTAGTTACATAACGTAGTTACATATAGTATTGGGTTATAACATATTATGCCTACAAACCTGTCCTATCGCTCTGGTACAGCCTGTGGACCCTCCAAAGAAACGTCGACTGTGGCACTTTGGAGCTGTGGACTGGGAGGCCCTCAGGCAGCACTTCTTTGATTTTCCCTGAATGATTATTGTTTCCATGGCAGGGAGCTGTCGGAGTGTGCCTTGCGCATTACTGAGATTATTCTCTCGGGCATGGAATCATACATTCCTTTCTCATATTTTTTGACTAATGCAAGAAAACCTTGGTTTAATCATGTTTCTTCTAATGCTGTCCACAACAAGGAGAGGGCCTTCAAAAGGTACTGAAGCCAACCCACCCCTGAATCCCATCTTTTTTATGTTTCTGCCCGGAATCATGTTAAGTCTGTTCTTCGCTCTGCTAAAAATAATATCATCTGTGCTAAATGCTCTTATCTCTCCAAATCAAAATCTTCCCACTCCTTCTGACACCTAGCCAAAATCCTGTCTAACAACTTTATCTCATCATCCCTCCCTCCTCTTTTCTACTTTAATGGATCTGTAGCTATTTCTTCTATTGATAAAGCAGTTCTCTTCACTCAGACTTTCTCCTCCAATTCCACCTTAGATGATTCATGTGCTGTTCCTCCATCACTTCCCCCCACTGATGCTCTCATGGCTGACATTAAAGTTTCTTCAGCTGATGTATTTTTTGTCATCACTGGCCTCAATACTAACAAGGCAAATGGGCCTGATGGAGTCCCTCCTGTTGTTCTCAAGAACTGTTCTTCTGTGCTTACATCATGCCCAGGTAAACTATCTCTCCTTTGTCTGTCAATTTGTACCTTTCCTTCATGCTGGAAGTTTGCTCTCATTCAGCCAGTCCCAAAGAAGGGTGACCATTCCCAACCCTCTAACTATAATGCAATTTTTTTTTTTTATGCGAGGAAGAAGGAACCAAAGGCCATGAGCCAGCAGTAACAGTTCCCTCCAAGAGAAAAACAAAATACAATAGAGAGCCAAATTCAAGATCCGATCATTTTGAGATGCCTGGACACACTGCGTTTGAAAGGCTGGAGATCATAGGTAGCAGGAAATACAGATAGAGGGAGACAGTTCCAGAGCTGACCTGTTGCATAAATGAAAGACTGGGAGTAACAGTTAACTCTTGCATTAGAGAGTTGAACAGAAAAGGGATGAGAGTTTGCTGCCAGACGGGTGCTACGCGCCCGTCGTAGAGGTGGAGGAATGCAAGCAGACAGTTCAGAGGAGCAGTGACCATTAAAGTAGCGATAGAAAAGAGATAAAGATGCAACAGTGCGGCGAAGAGACAGAGGTTGAAGGGAGTCAGTAATAGGAGGAGAGTTAATGAGACGAAAAGCCTTTGACTCCACCCTATTGAGAAGAGCTGTATGTGGGGAGCCTCCCCACACATGAGAGTTGTACTCCACACAGGGGCGGATAAAACCCCTGTATAGAGTCAACAATTGTGCAGGGGTAAAGAAAGAGCGGAGTCGGCTTAGCACACCCAATTTCTTGGAAGCTGACCATCTAGCTTCTTGAATAAAATGTTGCCAAATGAGGTGAGAAATTTTGCTAAGGATATATGCATGTTATTTTCCAAAGTAGACTGCTGAAAGATGCACACACATGTCTGAAAAAGATTATTAAAGGATGATCTGTGTTGTAAGGATAATTTTGGAACTTATCCAAAAGCTCATACTGCCTTTTTTCTTTCATTAATTTCGGGCATACCACGTTGAGTACACCGCTTCCCGTTCGATCAGCGAAGTTAAGCAACGTTTGGTCTGGTTAGTACTTGGATGGGTGACCGCCTGGGAACACCAGATGCTGTTGGCATCCCTACGTCACGTGGGGTTGGTGGAGGATTAGTGCCCCTCCCTGTAAAACAATTAACTCTAAGCCCTTGGCCACCCCGTCTGGGATGCATGGCGTCTGGCAATGAATGATGAATGAATGAGATTTTACAAGAGATGTAATATGATCTTTCCAAGATAAGTCCCGAGTAAATGA
Source organism: Coenobita brevimanus (assembly GCF_032717465.1). Classification (NCBI taxonomy): domain Eukaryota; kingdom Metazoa; phylum Arthropoda; class Malacostraca; order Decapoda; family Coenobitidae; genus Coenobita; species Coenobita brevimanus. Next base: position 31,216,820 of record NC_137006.1, read on the forward strand.
AACCCCAAGCATGTTCAAGGATGATGCAGGATTAAGCTGAATATTATTAAACATTAATGGGTATACCTGTGGAAGATTTTGTCGGGTTGATAGGTGTAAGAACTGAGTCTTAGATGCATTAAAGACAACCATATTATTTTTACCCCAGTCAGAGATACGAGCCAAGTCAGACATTAGGTGTGCCATAGCCTCATCCCTTGTTTCTTGAAGTAACTGTTGAGATGGGCGTTGCGGGAACCGAATGGAAAGGTGAAGGGTGGAGTCATCAGCGTATGAGTGGATAGGGTTGCTTTAACATCCTGTGTCTCAAAGGTTTTCTAGTCTATTCTTAACAGAAAAATGTTAAAGCATCTTTCCTATCACAACCTTCTTTCTGAACGTCAGTATGGGTTTCATCAGGAACGCTCCATTGGCGACCTACTCACCTTTCAGACTCTTGGTCATCCTTCTTTCGGGACTTTGGCGAAAGCTTTGCCATTGCACTTGACATCTCAAAGGCTTTCGACAGAGTTTGGCATAAATCATTAATTTCCAAACTGCCCTCTTACGGTTTCTATCCTTCTATCTCTGCCATCATCTATAGTTTCCTATCTTGTTGTTCTACAGCCGGTGTTGGAGATGGCCATTGTTCTTCTCCAAGATCTATCAACAGTGGTGTTCCTCAGGGCTCTGTCCTATCACCAACTTTCTTCCTTTTATTCGTCAATTACCCTCTGACCTGTACATCTAACCCTATCCAAGGGTATAGCTTCCATTCTGGTTGTTCTACAGCCGGTTGTAGATGGCCATTGTTCTTCTCCTAGATCTATCAACAATGGTGTTCCTCAGGGCTGTGTCCTATCATCAACTTTCTTATTTTTATTCATCAATGACCTTCTCAGCTGTACATCTAACCCTATCCACTTATATATTGATTATTCCACTCTTCACGTTTTCATTCGGTTCCCGCAATGTCCATATCAGCAGTTACCTTAACAAACAAGGAATGAGGCTATGGCACACTTAATGTCTGACTTGGCTTGTATTTCTGACAAAGGTAAAATTAATCTTGTTTTTAATGCATCAAAAACTCAGTTTTTACAGCTATCAACCCGACAAAATCATCCACAGGAGTACCCACTATTGTTTAATAATATCCACCTCAATCCTACATCATCCTTGGACATGCATGGGGTTTCATTCACTTGGGACTTATCTTGGAAAAATCATATGACATCTCTTGTAAAATCTGCCTCCAAGAGATTCCGTGTGCTAAGCCGAATCCGTACCTTCTTTACTCCTGCATAGTTGTTGACTTTATACATGGGTTTTATTCGCCCGTGTAGAGTACAACTCTCACGTGTGAGGAGGCTCCCCACATACAGCTCTTCTCAGTAGGGTGGAGTCAAAGGCTTTTTATCTCATTAACTCTTCTCCTCTTACTGGCTCCTTTCAACCTCTGTCTCTTTGCTGCACTGTTGCCTCTTTATCACTTTTCTATCGCTACTTCAATGGTCACTGCTCCTCTGAACTGTCTGCCTACATCCCTCCACCTCTACAGTGGAAGCGTAGCACCCGTCTAGCAACAAACTCTCATCCCTTTTCTGTCCAACTCACCAATGCAAGAGTTAACCGTTACTCTCAGTCCTTCATTTATGCAACAGGTCAGCTCTGGAACTGTCTCCCTCTGTCAGTGTTTCCTACTTCCTCTGATCTCCAGTCTTTCAAATGTAGTGTGTCCAGGCATCTCGAAATGAACGGTTTGCCAGCTCCTGGCCTTTGGTTCTTTCTACCTTGCATAAAAAAAAAATGTTTCATGTATATATATATATATATATATATATATATATATATATATATATATATATATATATATCAGCAGCAGCAGCAGCTGTTGAGGTCCACTGCAGGACCGGCCTATCCCTACCGAAGCAGGGACGATACAGCCAATGTATCTCTACCTAGTGGCTTAGGCTGTCTGGTAGAGACTGTATGTAGTGTGAGAAGTGCTTGTAAGTGTAATTGTAGTGGCTTTGGATGTGTGTGTAGTCTGTGAACCAAGTGTAATTGCCCCGCCTTAAGTCGACTGAGTGCAAGCTTACTAGTATGCGACACTGGTTCATCCACAGCACCCCTTGTGTCCGCCAAAGTGACATGTGGCTTGGTGAACGCTTCCCAAAGTTTTTACAACTCTGGCGGGAGGCGAACCCGCGCTCACCAGCGTGCGAAACGCACACTCTACTATTGTACCATAGAGGCTCACATATATATATATATATATATATATATATATATATATATATATATATATATATATATATACTGTAATATAGATTATATATATTATTTAGGCTACATAATATGTATATTATATGTACAGTTTGTTATATATATATATATATATACCTAAGAAGATAGATCCAGAGCTAGCCTATTGCATACATCAACAACTGGGAGTTAAGGGTAACTCAAGCATGCAGAGAGCTGGACAGAAAAGGAATGAGAGTTTGCTGTTAGACAGAAGCTATGTGCCAGGTGTACTGGTCGAGAGATGCAAGCAGACAGTTCAGAGGACCAGTGATCACTGAAGTACCGATAGAAAAGAGGTAAAGATTTATCAATGAAGCAGGGAGACAGAGTTTGAAAGGAGTCAGTTCCTGAACTTGATTCTTCAGAATTCAGTTTTGTATAGCTTCGGGCATCCTGTCATTTTCTGACTAAATATATCTGTATTGTTTACTAATCCCCTAATTCTACTGACTATGAAAAATTCTTCAGCTATCTTACTTCTATGACGGAACAATACCTATCAAAATCTTCTTTCTCTGAAATCATCATTCTAGGCGATTAAAATGTTCACCACCATCTTTGGCTCTCCTCTCCTCTCACTGATCCACCTGGTGAACAAGCCTATATCTTTTCTATCTCTAATGACCTAGAGCAGCTTGTAAACTACCCTACCCGTATCCCTGACCGCCTTGGAGAGAGTTCCAATATACTTGACCTCTTTCTTACGTCAAATTCCTCCGTTTACGCTGTTAATTTCTTCTCTCCGGTGCTCTCCTCTGATCACAACCTTATGACCTTAACCTGTCCTACTTCTCCAGTAAGGCCAGTAGACCCTTCAAGGAAGCGGCAGCTGTGGAACTTTCACGCTGTTGAATAGGTGGCCGTCCTCTGATCACAACCTTATGACCTTAACCTGTCCTACTACTCCAGTAAGGCCTGTAGACCTTGCCAGGGAGCGGCAACTGTGGCACTTCGGAGCTGTTGAATAGGTGACCCTCAGGCATACTGTTTTGATTTTCACTAGAATGATTATTGCTTCCATGGCCGACAGCCATCTCAGTGTGCCTTGCACATTACGGAGATTATTCTCTCGGGCATGGAAGCATACATTCCTTTCTCATATCCTGTGATTAATGCAAAAAAGCCTTGGTTTAATCACGTTTGTTGTATTGCTGTCCAGAAGAAAGAGAAGGCCTTCAAAAGGTACTGGTTCCAACCCACCCCAGAATCTCATCTCTTTTATGTTTCTGTCAAGAATCATGCTAAGTCTGTTCTTCGCTCTGCTAAAAATGATTTCATTCATACTAAATGCTCTGAACTTTCCAAATTAAATTCTTCCCACTCCTTCTGGCACCTTCTCAAAAATCTTTTTTAACAATATTACCTCATCATCCTTCCCTCCTCCATTCTACTTTGAAGGCTCTGTAATAATTTCATTTTCTGATAAAGCAGAACTCTTCGCTCAGACTTTCTTCCCCAATTCCACGTTAGACGATTCAGATGTTGTTCGTCCATCACTTACCCATTCTGTCTTATTCATGGCTGGCGTAAAAACTTCTTCAGTTGATGTATTTTTCTGCCATCACTGGCCTCAATACTAACAAGGCATATTGGCCTGATGGAGTCCTCCTGTTGTTCTCAAGAACCGTGCTTCTGTGCTCACACCCTGCTTAGGGTAACTCTTTCGCCTTTGTCAATCAGTTTGTACTTTTCTTCTTTCTGGAAGTTTTCTCTCATTCAGCCTGTCCCAAAGAAGGGTGACCATTCCCAATCCTCTAACTATCGCACTATTGCTTTAACATCATGTGTCTCAAAAGTTTTCGACTTTATTCTTAACAGAAAAATTTTAAAGCATCTTTCCTATTACAACTTCCATGATTGTCAGTGTGGGTTCCGTCAGCGACGCTCCACTGGCGATCTTCTCACCTATCTTTAAGACTCCTGGTCATCCTCCTTTCGGGACTTTGGCGAAAGCTTTGCCATTGCACTTGACATCTCAAAGGCTTTCAGTAGAATCTGGCATAAATCTTTAATTTCCAAACTGCCCTCTTACGGTTTCTATCCGTCCATTTGTGCCTTTATCTCTTGCTTCCTTTCTTGAAGTTCTATTGCTGGAGTTGTAGACGGGCACCGTTCCTCTACAGCTAAGTGTAGTGGTGTTCCTCATGGCTCTGACCTGACACCAACTCCCTTCCTTCTATGACCTAAGCTGTACATCTAACCATATTCACTCATACACTGATGACTCCACCCACCATGAATCCATTCACTTTCCACAGCATCCATCTCAGCAGTTACTTCAACAAACAAGGGATGAGGCTATTGCACACTTAATGTCTGACTTGGCTTATATCTCTGGCTGTTGTAAAAGTAACCTTGTTGTTTTTATGCCATCAAAAACTCAGTTCTTACATCTTTCAGCCTTACAAAATCTTCCGTACGAGTATCCTCACAGCTTTATCAATATCCAACTCAACTGCATCATCTTTAAAAATACTTGGTGTTTCATTCTCCCGGGATTTTTCTTGGAAGGATCCAATATATTTACTCTCTTAAAAAATTTGCTTCCAAGAGATTATGTGTGCAATGTCAACTCCGAGCCTTCTTTACCCCTGCACAGTTGTTGACTTCATACATGGGTTTTATTCTCCCCTGTGTAGAGTACAACTCTCTTGTGTGAGGAGGTTCCCCATATATAGCTTTTCTTAACAAGGTTACAACAAAGGCTTTTCGCCTCATTATCTCTCTTCCTCTTACTGGCTTCCTTCAACCTCTGTCTCTTCTCTGCACTGTTGCATATTTATTTCTTTTCTATTGCTACTTCAATGACAACTGCTCCCCTGAACTGTCTACTTGCACCCCTCCAAGACGTGAGCGCGTAGCATCCATCTAGCGACAAATTCTCATCCCTTTTCTGTTCACATTTCTAACGCAAGAGTTAATGGATACTCCCAGTCCTTCATGTATTTTTTTTTTTTTATGTGTCCGACTCTGGGCATAGGCTTCACAGCCTGCTATCAAGGCCCAACAGTCCTCCTACATACCATACACCTCTGCGTGTCACCACTTCGGCGCTAACACCCACCGTCCATATTGAATACATGCTAGGGCTGTCTAATACAGGACTGGTGTATTGGTATTAGCGGGGGTATTCTTACGACATGTCGGCGGGTCTTCTGGTAGATCAGTAATCAATCATTTCCTGTGGCACCCCACGGGATGCATAGGGTCTTAATGAACTCTCTCCACCAATATTTGTCTCTTGCCATCTCCTTCAGGTCCCACCAACACTCCTCTCCTGCTTCATTTTTCATTGTCCTCAACCAGGTTTCCCCCGGCCTACCTCTACCTCTTCTTCCTCTAGCAGTCCACTCTGGCACATCCTGTATTAAACAACCTTCTTTTCTGTATGTGTGCCCCAGCCACTTTCAGCGAGACAGTCTCACATATTCATTAACTGGTTCCACTCTCGTAATATCCCTTACTCTTTCATTTGTAACTCTGTCTTGCCACTTTACCCCAAGAATCCTTCTCAGTATTTTATTCTCAAATCCTAATACTTTCTGATCTGTTGCAATTGTACTGTACCATGACTCATGCCCGTAAATTAAAATGGGTCTAACCATGGACTTGTAAATTTTCACTTTAGTATGTACCAAAAGCATATTATTATTCCAAACAGATTTCAACATTCCAACAGCTCGCCAAGCCTGTCTAATCCTCTCCTCAATTTCATTGTTTAATGATCCATTAGATGATACATTCGTTCCCAAATATTTAAAGTTTTCTACATTCTTCACCACATTATTCCCAATTACACAATCGATTTGGTTCTCCACGTTCATATTAATAATTTCAGTCTTTCCACAATTTATTACCAATCCCACTTTTTCTCCTTCCTCCACCAGGCAATCGAGCACCCTCTGCATCTCGTAAATACTTCCACAAATCAGTACAATATCATCAGCATAGTCCTAATCCATCAGCTTCTTATTTTCTTTCCAGTTAATTCCTGCACCTGTTCTCCTTACAACCTTTTTCATAACATAATCCATAACCAAAACAAACAACAATGGCGAAAGAACTCCTCCTTGAATCACTCCTGACCTAACTTGAAATGGATCACTCAAAGAACCACCCACCATTACAATACAAAAAGTACCTTCATGCAGGCTTCTAATAATATTTAAAAACTTTTCTGGTATACCACAGAATCTCATAATTTTCAACATAGCTCCACGTGAAACACTATCAAACGCCTTTTCAAAATCCACAAAACACATGTTAAGTGGCATTTTCATCTCATTAGCTTGTTGCATTAGATGCCTTACAATAATAATCTGATCATTACAACCTCGACCCTTTCTAAATCCCGCTTGTTCTTCTCTTAAAATTTTATCAATTACTGGCTCTATTCTGTTCAATAAGATTTTGGAAAAGACTTTTGCAACTACAGGTGTCAAAGTTATCCCCCTCCAATTGCCACACACACTTAAATCTCCCTTTTTTGATATTTTTATAATCACTCCATTTTTCCACTCTTCTGGAATTCCACCATTATCCCAGGCCACATTAAAAAGTTTCAAAAGTGCATTCATCAACTCGTCATATTCCACCTTTAGCATTTCAGGGAATATTCCATCCTCACCTGGAGCCTTAAAATTCTTTAACTCCTTTATAGATTTTGCTACCTCTTCCAAAGTTATATCCCCTGTTTCTATCTGCAAATCTCTCTCGGCTGGCAAAATGTCCTCTTCGGCTGGGATTGGTCTATTTAGAACAGATTCAAAGTGCTCTTTCCATCTTCCTTTTATATCCAAATCTTTAGTCATCAAATTACCATTTCTATCTCGTACAGGTATTTCCTTCCTTCTCTTTTCAGTCCCAGTTAACTCCTTTATGGCCTGATACGCTGCTCTTGTCCTCTGACCGTCATTTTTTAATTTAATTTCTGTCTCTGTCGCCTTTTCATCATATAGTCTCCTCTTATCACGTCTAACGAGTCTTTTTACTTCAGAATGTAAACTCCAATACTTTGCTCTAAGTACTTCAACTACCTGGCCATCAACATGTTGTTGGCCTCTTTCCTTTTATGAATTACATTCCATGTTTCATCTGACATCCACTTTTTCCTTCCCGCTTTTCCCTTTTTCTTAATAGTAACCTTAGCACTCTCATGCAAAACCTCTTTTACCTCTCTCCACATTTGATTAATATCAATGTCTTCAGATTCCATCAGTCTGCAGGACTAGAAACTTGTTTCTACATTCGCACCGAAACTTTTCCCTCGTGCTCTCATCACTTCTCAGCTCATCAAAATCATAATTATTACCTCCTGTACAATTACCATTAACGTTTCTCTTAAGTTTTATTTTAATCTTTGACACAACAAGTTGATGATCACTACCTATATCTGCCCCCCTCCTTACGCAAACATCTTGCAGATAACTCCTATGCCTTCTGCTAATTGCAATGTGGTCAATCTGGTTACAATATTTACCACATGGTGAAATCCAAGTAGTCTTATGTATTTTTCTATGCTCAAAGATAGTTCCACCAATTATAAGGTCATTTGCCAAACAATAGCTTGCAAGTCGCACCCCATTTTCATTTCTTATACCAACACCCTCCTTACCCATACAATCTTCAAAGCCATCCCTACTACTGCCAACAATCGCATTAAAATCACCAATGCAAACTAACACATCATGTCTTGCCACTCTATTCACTACATCCTGCAGCTTCTCATAAAAGTCATCCTTCATTTCATCAGCAGCCTCATTTGTCGGAGCGTACCCTACAACCATACTGATATTACCATGGTCAGATTTTAAGCGAGCATAAAGCAAGCACTCATTAATTGGTTCAAACTCACATAGTGCCTTGCAAGCATCTCTACTCAGCAGTAAGCCTACTCCTTGGTAATGATTTCCATCACTCCTACCAGAAACCAACATAGTAATACCATCTTCCAAATTCATTTTATCAACTCCAAGCAACCTCGTTTCTGTAAGAGCACAAATATCCATCTTGTATTCCTTGAACACTGAAATAAGTTCTTCCATTTTACCAGCCTGATTGAGAGTTCGAACATTCCAGTTTCCCATTCTTAAGGTTCTTCTTGGATTTATGAACTTATTCCTACACCGAGGGATTCTTAGCACCCCCTGCCCACTTAAGGGCTGCATGGAACTGAGGGCCATTGCTTCGTCACCAGAGTTCATAAAGATTTCTTAGGCAGTAAAATATTTTACCCTGGAGCCAATGCCGGTGACTCGTAGGAACCAGACAGTGGAGAGAGGAAATTACCTAAATGAAAGTAAAATGCACAGGGTTTGGACAGACAAAGTACAAGGGAAAGAAAGAGAGCAAAAAGAATGTAGATAAAAGTGTCCCTTTTAGTCGCCTCTTACGACAAGCAGGGAATACTGGGGAAGTATTCTATCCCCCCTTCCCCAGGGGGAAGTAAAGCCTGATTTAATGAAATTCAAATCCTTAAACTGTTCCCTGCCCCAGCCGGGATTCGAACCTGGGTCCGTTAGGATTGCAGGCCACCTCTTTACCGATTGAGCCACCGCCTCCCCCACATCAGCTCTATAACTGTCTTCCCCTCTCTGTAAATCGTACTTCCTATGATCTGTCTTTCAAGTGCAGTGTATCCAGGCATTTCAAAATGAGCTGAGCCTGAATTTAGCTCTCTGTTATCTTGTTTTTTGTTTTTTCTTGGCCGTTGGTTCCTTCTACCTTGCATGAAAAAAAGAAGAGGAGGGTTAATGAGATGAAAAGTCTTTAACTCCACCTTGTTGAGAAGGGCTGTATGTGAGGAGCCTCCCCATCCATGAAAGTTATACTCAACACAGGGGCGAATAAAACTCCTGTGTGAAGTCAAAAATCGTGCAGAGATAAACAAGGCATGGAGTCAGCTTAGCACATTTAATCTACTGACAGCGGAGTTTATAAGAAAGATAATAATGCTCTTTCCATAATAAATCTTCAGCAAATGAAAACACAAGTATTTTCTAAGTTGACGCGGGATCGACTTGTATATTGTTAAAATTTCCTGAAAAAAATCCTTTGGTAGATTTTGACAGGTAGAAAGGTGTAAGAACTGTGTTTCTGATGCATTAACCCACCACGTGCCAGTGCCGTTTTAAAATAGTCTGACATAAATCCGCAGCCAGTGCCAGTGCTGTTTTAAAACGGTTTAAAATAAAAAACTTCACTGTGACCGCATTCTTCAAGATTCACGGATAAAAATTCGCAGGAATGTAAGGTAAGTGTTCCTCTACCATCCCCCACACTGTCAAGGCCATACACTCACTCGTTCCCCCCCTCACGCTCGCTCTGCCTCACGCTGCTTGTGTGCCTCCGCCAGTGCTGTACATAGTGAAGGCATTTTGTAAATATTTTCATGTAAGTGTAAGTTGTAAATATTTTCTTGTAAGTGTAAGGACTATATAGTGATGTCAAGTTGTAATTACCTTCTTGTAAGTGCCAGGACTGTACGGGATGAAGTCAAGTTGTACCTATCTTCAAGTGTAAGATAATGCATTCACAGTGAGAAAGACATGCAAATTGTGATAGATGCTGAAGTAATAAGTATTCAGAAAAGTGTACTGAACATTGCTATACCTTCCCACCATAAATACCTGAGTTTACCTTACATAGAAAAGGCTTTCTCTCATGTACGTGGTGAGCGTGAGAGCAGCTATACCTGTACACGAGTATGCAGGACTCAATAAAACCCGTTTCTGAGCCTCCGTGAGCATTTTCATGGCGAAATTCGTTGTTTCCACATCAAAATCTATTATTTTAGCCAAAAAAAATAAGGTCGAAAAATGGTCGGCACTGGGGTGACCCATAGGGCTAAAAATAGCCAGCACGTGGCGGGTAATACACGAGAAGATCACTTGTATCCCCTTCAGACCCATCTCAGACATAAGCATGCCATACTCTCATCCCACGTGTGTTGAAATAATTGGTCAGATGGATGCCGCAGGAAATGAATGGAAAGGTGAAGGGTGGAGTCGTCAGCGTATGAGTGAATAGGGTTACATGAACAGATTAGAAGATCATTAATGAATAGATAGAAGAGAGTTTGCGAAACGACAGAGCCCTCAGGAACACCACTATTGATAGCCCTAGGAGATGAAGAGTGGCCATCTATAACAGCAGCAATAGAACGATCAGAAACGCAGCTAGAGATGAAGGTATGGAAAGGAGGATAAAAATTATAAGGACACTTTGGAAATTAAAGATTTATTCCAGGCTCAACTGAAAGCCTTTGAGTTCTCAAGTGCAATGGCAAAGCTTTCGCCAAAGTCCCGAAAGGAGGACGACCATGAGTCTGAAAAGACGGTTAGAGGATTACTAGTGGAGTGTCTGTGGCAGAAACCATACTAATGATCGGAGAGGTTACGATAGGAAATGTGTTTTATTTATTTATTTTATTTTTTTCAAGAATAGACTCAAAATGTTTACACAAGTAAGTACTAGATGTCAGAGCAACTGGGAGACAGTTAGATGGCTGGTAATGATCACCCTTCTTTGGGACAGGCTGAATGGGGGCAAACTTCCAGCAAGAAGGAAAGGTACAAGTTGACACACAAACTCAAATGGGTTAACCTAAGCAGGGTGTAAACACAAAGGCACAGTTCTTGAGGTCAGCAGGAGGGATCCCATCAAGCCCATATGGCTTATTAGTCTCCACCTACAACATAGGTAGGGACTATAGTTTTCACAGTTATTATTATTCCTGCCTCAGAGTCTCGCAATGAATGCGGGAGAACTGGAGACCGCATAAGGAATCTGAAGGGCCCAGGTTATGTGTCCTTGCATGGGCCATTGCTGATAGAAACAACTCCTAATCTTCTCAATGGGGTCAAGGTCATTGTGAGGGACAGTAGCAGGAAACTAATGGCTGTCCAGAGAACAGAAGACGAGACTTGGCGGACCGATTCCTATGAGTTTGTCTTGCTTACTGTAATTTTTAGCCTCCACCACTAATGTACACTCACGATCACTAATTTCTGCTAAGGGGTGCTCGCTTCGTACCCTTATGTACACAGGCAGTTACATCTCAAGCTGAGTTCATGCTTAACATTCTTGGTCCCACTACTAATATATATATATATATAAAAAGTATCAATACGCTGCAGCAAGAAATAAATGCATTATGACGTTGACAATAAAACAAAAACTTTAACAACGGCCACTTCAGGCCTCATGTGTTGGGTACACTGCTACACACACACACACACAGACACACCCAAACACGCAGGCACAGAAACGCAGGCACAGACACGCACGCACGCAACCACCCAACGCATGATGCCTGGGATGGCCGTTGTTAACATTTTTGTTTTACTGTCAACGTTTTAATGCATTAATTTCTTGCTGCAGCGTGTTATATACGTTTTACTGCACATATCCTAGTGTTTTGTTTGTGTATTAGTAATGTGACTATGAGTGTAAAGTATGAGGTTAGCTTGATATGTAACTACCAGTTAAAAATGACGAGTTGGGTTGGGTAGGAGTATGAGGGAGGGTTGGTAGTTGGGGTATAGGTGGGTGGAGCTCGTTTTGTTCCCCCCTCCCGTCTTCCCTGGGTATCAGTAGGGGTAGGAAAGTGGAACCCCTGAGCAGAATTTAATGATCGTGAGTGTACATAGGTGGAGACTATTGTTTTCGCTGGTATTATTAGTCTCCACCTGCTACATAGATGGAAACTATTGTTTTAAGTGGAATTATTATTATTATTCCAGCCTCAGAGTCTCGCGACGAATCCGGGAGAAGTAGAGACTGCGCAACAAATCTGAAGGGCCCAGGTTGCGTCCTGTCATGATCCACTGCTGATGGAAAACAAAAAAAATCCAAATCTCCCCAGTGGGGTCAAGGTCACTGTAAGGAATAGTAGGTGGGGTCTAGTGAAGTCAGAGAGGGGAAGTGATGGAGTAATAGCACCAGAATCATCTAAGGTGGAATTGGAGTAAAGCTGAGCAGAAACAGCTACAGAGCCATCAGAGCCGAAAAGAGAGGGAAGGACGATGAAGTAAAGTTGTTAGAAAGGTATCTAAGAAGGTGGCAGAAGGAATGGGAAAATTTTGAGTCAGTGTTCTGAATATTTAGTACAAATGAAATTATTTTCAGCACAGCAAAGGACAGACTTGGCACGGTTCTGGGAAGAGACATCAGAGAGATGAGATTCACTTATGGGTTGGCTGTAGTACCTTTTGTGGGCCTTTTCCTTGTTGTAGACAGCATTGAAACATGCGTGATTAGAATTTTTCATCTTTAGTCACAAGATGTGAGAGAGAAATGTATGATTCCATGGCCAAGAAAACAACCTGTGTTATGTGTGAGGCACACTCAGATGGTTCTCAGCCATGGAAGCAATAATAATTCCAAGGAAAATCAAAATGTCTTAGGGTCTCCCAATCAGCAGCTCCAAGGTGCCACAGCTGCCGCATCTTGGGAGGGTCCAAAGGCCTTACTGGAACGATAAGACAGTTTAAGGTGATAAAGTTGTGATCAGAGAAGCCCAATGGAGAGAAATTATTAACCCCCACCGCACTCATCGCTTCATATGAAGCGATATACAGGCCACCCCAGGCCGCGTTGATCGCCTCATATGAGGCGATGGATCTCGGAACCATAATTTCAAGCACGTGGAAGCGTCAGTGGTTTCCATGGGAACGTTGAGTCTCCCTCTATACTACCAGAGCTACTGCCAAACCCTGCCAGGCCGCAGTTGCCAAATACCACATATACACTAATTCAGTTCTCGTTTGTAATCCAGCAATGGCGGATTCACGCCTGTCTATTTCCCACGATGCTGGCAATTTATCTCCGGCCTCACACCCACCCAAGAGGTGTAAATTACTAAAAGACGAGGATGATAAAAAGTTCGATCTCAGAAACACTTGATCTGATGACAAGTAAATCGACTTCATATTAAAATAAAATGTCCCCCCCAAAAAAACGACTCAGGGAAGGTAATCAGATGGATAAGAATTATCACGGCGGGGGTTAAAAACATAAACTAAAGGATTAGTGTTAAGTAAAAGGTCAAGATTGTTGCAGCTCTCTCCTAGTCAGTCAGGGGTACAGGTAAGGTGTTCTACAAACTTCTTTAGGTCTTTAAGAATAGAAAAGCTATAAACTTGTTTACCAGGTGGATCAATGAAAGAAGAGGAAGCCAATGGTGATATGGTGAACATTGAAATCTCTTAGTATGAAGATTTCAGAGAAAGGAGAAATAGATACAATGTACACTCGGTAAAAAAAAAGTATCGGTGCACAATACTGACGAAACATTTTGGATCATGGTACGAAGGTCTGTGAAATATTTGTATCCGACGTGTTGAGAGGTGTTGGGAGGTGTCATATAACGTCATCTGAGGTATCCCCTCCGTAAAATATAAATAAACATTCTGAACCTGCTACAGCCAGGCATAACAAGTTACCAACCCTCCCACACAGCCAGCACGTGAGTGAATATTTTCGGAAGACATCGAACCCTCTATGCACCGATACTTTTTTTTTACCGAGTGTACTTCACCTTACATATAAGGGAGTCAATGAATTTTTCATAGTCAGTAGAATTAGGGGATAAGTCCACAGCACAAACGTATTAAGTCAGAAAATGACAGGATAGCCGAAGTCAAAGAGAAGAGAATTCAGAAGACTGAAGCTCAGGAACACTAGAGCAAGATACTGTATGTTGTTGCATGTACACTCATGATAACTAATCTCTGACCAGAGAGTTAGCCAAAGTCGTGGCCAGGTGTAGGCTACAGTCAGGCACACTCCACCATCGTTTCAGAAAGGTTTAGTGCTTCAATGAACAGTTTTCTAAGCATCACTGGAGCACTTTTGTTTCTTCAGTAATATATGCATGGTAAGAAATAGACAAATTTGGTTATAGCTGTTATTCTTAGTCTATAATGAGTGCGTGATGATATTTGAATTTCATACTGGGTTTTATTAATCTGTTTATTATTTCACTGACCTATTTCTTGAGGCGAACCTTTACCCTAATTGTTGGTAGGTGATAGCAGAGAAATATCCACGATTGCCACAGCAGCCGGCATTCACACGACATTTTCTGAGTAAGAATGCTTTATAATACTTACTGACAAAAATTTACAATTACTGCTACTTTGAACTGAATGTTTTTCTCTTATGATAACAGGCCCCGTTGCCCATAGCTATAAATAAGCCTAGATGTCGCATGACACTACTTTGATGCGTCTGCGCTGCCGCCATCTTGAAACGGTCGAGGCAGACGATGTCGTGTTCCTGACGATGGTCAAAGCTGACCACTATTTACCTAGAAAAACAACAGCACTGTGCTGCTTTTGGGTGTAGAAAGCGTCGAAATATATCTATGATGACACCGATAGCACGAGCGGCTCAACTGTCTGGTTATGCAGACTTCCCTCAGCTGCTTCCTTATCCTCCGAAGGAAGGATGGTGGGTTGCAGAAGGGAAATTTAAGCCTGCAGTCCACTGAGTTCACGTTTCAGATGAACCAGGAACCACAACCATTACCACCACAACAACGGCCACCACCACAACAACAACAATCACTACCACCACCACCACATCCACCACCACAACCACCACCACCACCACATCAACAACATCCACAACCACAACCATAACAACAATCAACACCACAACAACAATCACCACCATAACAACCACCACCATCACAAAAACAACCACTACCATCACAACAACAACCACCACCATCACCTCAACCAACAGCACATCAACCACCATCATCACGACAATAACCACCACAACAATAACCATCACCACCACAACAATAACCACCACCACCACAACAATAACCACCACCACAACAACAACCACAAAAACCACCACCACAACAACAACCACAAAAACCACCACCACAATAACAACAACCATCACTACAACAACCATCACTACAACAACCACAACAATAACCACCACAGCAACAACCACAACAACAATCACCACAACAATTACCACCACCACAACAACAACCACAACAATAACCACCACAGCAACAACCACAACAACAATCACCACAACAATAACCACCACCACAACAACAACCACCACCACAACAACAACCACCATCACAACAACAACAACCACAATAATCACCACAGCAACAATCACAACAACAATCACCACAACAATAACCACCACCACAACCACCACCACAACAACCACCATCACAACAACAACCACCATCACAACAACAACAACCACAATAACCACCACAGCAACAATCACAACAACAATCACCACAACAATAACCACCAACACAACCACCACCACAACCACCACCACCACCACCACCAATGCAACAACCACCAACACAACAACCACCACCACCATAACAACAACAACAACCAACACATCCACAACCACCATCGCCACAAGAAAAACCACCACCACCACCACAACAACAACAACGACATCAGCCACAGAAAACATCACCACAACAACCACCACCACCACTACAACCATCACCACAACCACCACCACCACAACAACAACAACAACAGCAGCAACAACTATAATCACCCTCACAACAATGACCACCACAACCACCACCACCACAACAACTACAACATCCACCTCCACCACCACCACAACCACCACAACAGCCACAACAACCTCAATCACCGCCACAACAGCCACCATTATAACCACCATCACAACCACCACCACCACAACAACAACCACCACCACCACAACAACAACCACCACCACAACAACCACCACTAACACAACAACCACACTTAACAACCACAATCAACACAACAACCACCACCACCACAACAACAACAACAAAAACCACCATCACCACCACCACCACAACAACAACAAAAACCACCATCACCACCACCACCACTACAGCAACAACGACCACTACCACTGCAGTAACCACCATTGTAATGGCCGGAATTTTTCCCACCGGTTGACACCAGTGTAATGCCAGTAATTTTATCCCACCGGTTGACACCAGTGTAACGGTAAGGTTTTACTATTCCCACCGTTATTGTTCATCCAGTGTAATGCTAGTGATTTTATAATCTTACCTGTTGTTGGTACTGATCAACTCATCCATGGATAATATAGGTGGTACTCGACCTAGTGTAATAGTTGATAGTAATTTAAGAAATATTGTGGTAGCGTTTGTAGTTTTTGGCCGAGCTTAGATTTAGTCAGTACCACAGGTGGTCGTCGTTCCCTCAGCGAAGGAATCTTGAATTAGAAGGGGAGTGAATTAGGCTTGAGGACATAGTTTCCTTGATTAGGTACACCAAGAAAGAAAATGACATATACTTTACTCTACTTTAATAATTTTTTTATGCTGGTTCTCACAAAACATTTTTAATTACATGACCTTTTGTAGTATGAAAGAAGATTGTAATTAACTCCAGGGTTTGGATGATCATTCCTACAACATTGTCACCAGGCGAAAACAATTTCATACATACAAACGATTTATGAGGTCATTGTACCTTACTTTCCTTTTGTCAGTTATTCTTGGGCTCGACAATAGCCTCAAGACAGAGACCTTTTTACGAGCATGGGTTGTCTTTTCGGGCTGGCATAGCCTCGAACCAATAAGAATTATTACTCGTGTTCATTTTCGTCCATATAATATACTCTCATCATGTAATTCTCTATAATCCACTATCAATTCAGGATTATTTATAGTTCATAATCGTCATTACTACATAATCACCAAAAATGCATAATCACTCGGGCTTGTGTAGCCTCGAGGTACAATTTAAAAAAAAATTGTTTAATCACCAAGAATTCGTAATCACTCGGGCTTGTTTAGCCTCGAGGTACAATTCAGACATTGTATAATCACCAAGAATACATAATCACTCTGACTGGTTTAGCCTCGAGGTTCAATTCAAAAATACATCATTGCTCACAATCACTAAGTTCCCTTCCACGCTCCTAATTTCCTAACCTTAATTACAAGAAAGAAAACGGTTAATGATTTTGAGTTTCGCCCTTCCGTTACCAGATTTCATCACCTTTAAGTTTCTATTTCTTATTTACAAAAAAAAATTCACTTGATAGATCAATAATACTATTACAATTACATTTGGTTTATAAAATAATTCATGGGTAGTGTAAGTGTGTATGTTCTCGTCTAGGAACAATACCACGAAGAGGTCTCGTGCTCACACTGACATCGGCTGTGTCTGGGGACTGAACGAATGTCCATTATATACGACGTCTGGCCTCGAGAGGCTACGTTAAACTTTCAACAATATTACTTCATATAGTCCATGACAAGTAAGGATTAAACAGAAAAAGAGGGGGGGGAAGGAGAAATGTGGACAGCTCACCTGAACGAACGTCCATTATATACAACGTCTGGGCCTCGAGTGGGCTTCTTGGGTACGCTAGCGACGCCACTGCTAAGTCAAATGAGGTGGTGTTTTTTAAATATGGTGGGTTTCAATTCTCTTTACAATTTACTAGCAGTGTACCCATGACGCCAGGACTTTTGATTGAATTGGGGAAAATTTGGGATTTAATCCTTACTTAATTTAGATACTGATTCTATCACTGTCTCCCTTTGAATTTTGGGGCAGCTTATGCCATCTAGTGACGGCTAAGATAAACGGGACCTTTAAATCCTCACAAATGACATTATTTAGGCCTTTTTTGACTGTTAATCTTACATATTTGAGTTTTAGCAGCTTCATTAGTAAACATTTCACAACTAGGTTACGGAAAGAATTGTATATTCATCATTATTCTGTTTAGGGTTTAAACTCGGCGCCCCACAATCGACGCACAAAGAAGGGGAAAAGCTGCGCGCATCTGTTATTTATTACTCGACCAGACTGAGGAATTCCCATAGCTCAACATCCACAATTACATCACCCAATGCATAGATACAGAGATACATACATATAAAAATAAAGTTAACCCTACATTAATCATTAACATATGATTTACTACTTAGGATAGGAATTTATAGACTAGTATTCAGGTTACACCCTATCTAACTTAAAAATTACAGTACTTATAATCACATACATGAATATTAAATTTGTGGCACTACACCATCACCACCACCACAACAATAACCATCACCACCACCACAACAACAATAACCATCACCACCACCACCACAACAATAACCATCACCACCACCACCACAACAATAACCATCATCACCACCACAACAACAATAACCACCATCACCACCTCCACCACAACAACATTCATTTTCATAGTCTGAATTCGCTCTAAAACAAGCCCCGCTATTACATGCTTGACCGCTCCAAGATGACGACCACAAAGACGCATAGGCTAGCCGCTTTATTGAAGAATGGGCGATGCGGCATCTATTCTTATTTACATCTATGCCGTTGCCATCCAGTGGGACTGGTTGCCCTATTCCTACGCGACGTCTTAGCTGCATGCCCTCCCTGGTCAAAAGGTGTGCCAGTTAATGCTGTTAATTCATAACTAATTATTACTGTATATATGACGCCAATACCCACATATAGTGGCACATGTTTTTCTACTTCCTGGAAATTGCTAAATTGCAGACTGATTGAAGAAATGTCGGCCTCTGTCAATAAATACAGATTATTATATTATGGAGGAGAAACCATAAGAATATCGGAATATCAAAGATATGAGGAGGAGTAGTACGCTTCAAATCACCTGGTTACAGTTCTTTGCCCTGCCCAGTAGTGCAGAAGCTGTGTTCGAATGCGTGGCTCGTGTGTGGTCATAACACTGCCAGCCACGCACCTCTGGTCAGAGATTAGTAATTGTGACTGTACATACACAACAGCCATCTTTGTCTTTAAAGTGAGTATAGAAAAAGTAGGAGGATACAGAGAAGGGTTTGTCATCAGCCACCTAAGACATATTTGCCTCAGTAAGGAAGAGGTGAGGTTTAGATAAGGTGACCAGATTTATTGGAGCTAAAAGCGGGAAGCGCTCGCGCGCGTGTGTGCGTGCGCGTGCTTGCGTGCGTGCGTGTGTGTGTGTGTGTGTGTGTGTGTGTGTGTGTGTGTGTGTGTGTGTGTGTGTGTGGGTGGGTGGGTGTGTGTGGGTGTGTGTGGGTGTCTATAGATAGACAGACAGATAGATAGATAGATAAATATAGATATAGATAGGTAGATAGACAAATAGACAGATAGATAGATATAGATAGATAGACAGATAGATATTGACTAATGTGACAGCGACCACTGCTGCGCTACACCTCAAACTGAGGCTGCTAATCAAACACTAACGTCTCCTACGAACTCCGAACATACCGTGCGGTACAGTGAATGGGTCGACCAAAGTTACCAGCTAGTGAGCATTAGAGATTTTATATTAATAATTCGGTATTTCATTTGGTTAGGATTATGCATAATTTTTCTAATTCATCCTAATTTCATAAAAGAAAGTCATGTTATATCTAATACAATAGTAAGTTTCTAAAAGCGGGACAATTAAGATAATTTGCTCAAAAAGTGGGACATTCAAGTCACAATTAAAAAAGCTGGACGGACGTCCAAAAAGCGGGACTGTCCCGCCTAAAAGCGGGACTCTGTTCACCTTAGGTATAAAGGAAGAAAAGTGGTGTTAACGGAGAGAAAATTAGAGGAAATGAACAAAAAGTAAACAAAAAGTGGGTTTATAATTATTTGGAAGTACTGTTATGAGTCCATATTATATTTACAAATCATAATAGATAGATAGATAAATAGACAGATAGACAGCTCTATGCGAGCCTGGGAATGGGAAATGATCTTGCAAGTTACACTGAGGAAAAGCTGACGACAGATTACGAAGTAGCCAGTCAGGAGATGATGCAGTTAGTTTGTCAGCGATCCAGCAGGATACACATACACACATACTCACACACAGGCTTCTAGAACTTTCCAACCACAGTGAACACATGTGACACGACTCCTATTTCACCAGAATATAGGAAAGAGAGCTCAGAAGGAGACAGGCCATAGAACAGGCAGGTTGTAGGGAGAAGGGCATAGCAACATGGGAGAGAGAGAGAGAGAGCAAGACAGGGAGGTAGCTAGTGGGACTCTACTTAACTTCACTCGTGTGTGAGAGACTGTTAACATTATCAAGACAAATAAAAATAGTCCCATACTATTCTTTATCTCTCCTTTGTCATTGCATGACAAATGGGAACCAAGATTATCAACGTACAAACAACTCAAGTATAACAACCGCTCGTCCACAAGTCTAATATATATATAACTTCTCTACAAGTAACTACAAAGTCTTTTTATGACATTTGGTAGCAGCGAACGTATACGAACCTCGTCTACGAATCAACAGTGAATTCCTACAAAATATCAAGATTGAAAACAAAAAAATACCTCTCACAACCATCAACTCACAACCAGCTCCTGACAGTATTCTCTCCAACCAGCCCCCTCCATCTCCCCGATCATCACGCTGATGTAGAGGTGAAGAGGTCACAGGACGCCTTGCAAGTAGTTTAACAAAGTACTGATACAAACAATCTTGAAATTTCTACGACGAAACAACGATCTACAACCATCTACAATCAACTACAAGTAACAACTCTACAAGTCGTCTGTATAATCTTCTACACGCACCTACAAGTAGCGGCAGTCTTCATCCCACAACGAGTAAATCAAAAGAAAAAAGAATACATCAA
Source organism: Coenobita brevimanus (assembly GCF_032717465.1). Classification (NCBI taxonomy): domain Eukaryota; kingdom Metazoa; phylum Arthropoda; class Malacostraca; order Decapoda; family Coenobitidae; genus Coenobita; species Coenobita brevimanus. Next base: position 31,237,785 of record NC_137006.1, read on the forward strand.
GAAAGAAAACAAACAAACAAACAAACGAAGAGTGAGACACGACTCACAACTCATAACCACCAGACCTCGCCCTCCTCTCTCTGCTACATCCACCCAACCTCCACCTCTGACGCAGGAGTGAAGAGGTCAAGACGACGAAGCAAATACCAAGTCCATATTCACAACTCATCTTACTCACTCATCTTCACTCAAGTTACTCATCGTTACTCATTCACTCACCACAGCTACCAGTGTGGGAAGTCGATGTCATCATGCGTGCTTGCTGAAAAGACGCCACGTCAATCAACCCGTGAGGAACAACGCTATCACCACCTGCACCATCACTAACACCATTCCCACCACGGTAAAAATTTGTGAGTTACATAGTTACTTCATTTATACAATACACAGTGATAGACAAATAAGCTTCTGCACAAACATATAAAACGTGCTGTATAGTTACAGCTTAAATACACATACTTACTTCAGTTATCTGCATAACTCAACCACTAAATAATCACCAACAATAAATATTCTACACTGTATATATTCATTCATTTATTATAGCATTTATTTACTACCAACGAGTGTTACCATTTATACCTACATAAAATACGTGTTTCATACATACAGCTATACATTATTATATCTACAAAGTGATAAAGAAAATATACCATCACAGTTACTCAGTGAGCTATTAAAAGAACTGTATTAAACATTTATTAATTAAAGCTACCTGGTGGAAACATATAAATTAAGTTACAAGGTAAACTAGAGAAAAAAAATGGCCAACACAAATGACGTTAGCAAGAGTGAACATCTTCAACACAATCGTGAAGACAATGATTTCCACACAGTGCTGACACACATATTACCCACGATAGGTACAAGTGAACAACAAGTCAGTGTATATAGTTAATACTGTACATAGTGTATATATATATTTTTTATATATAAAATAACAAAATATGGGACTATATAATATCATTTTCAGTAATATCTGTGCAATATAAACTAAACCTTAAAAAAGGGTCCCAAGGGATTTAACCAGCAATTATGCAACCATGAACAACACAGAAAAAGCGTACACAAGCGAAGAAAAACAAACTATAGAAAATCAATACATACAAAAAGAAAAAAAAGAAAGAAAGAAAAAGTAAGAAAGAAAAGAGAGAGAAATAGAGTAAGATCACATAACAAACAAATGAAAATAAGTGTAAGTGTTACTACATATGCCAAAATACCACATAAACTACAAACAAAAAAGCAAATTGTTGTCTCCACAAGCAAGTGGCATGGCACATCATCACTATCATCGACCGCAGCATGACCGGATTCATGTCAGGACTGCTATTATTACAATTATGTAACGACAAACGATTGCATTATGTTACACTTGCTACAATTATGTAACTACAAACAATATGTACCATTTATGTAACAGTTGCATTAACAAGATGTAAATTTTATGTAACTTTAACTACAATTATGTAACTACAAACGATTGCATTATGTTACACTTGCTACAATTATGCAACTACAAACACTATGTACCATTTATGTAACAGTTGCATTAACAAGATGTAACTTTTATGTAACTTGAACTACAATTATAAGGCCAAGACACTTATGTAACAGTTGCATTAACAAAATGTAACTACAATTATAAGGCCAACACAATTATGCATTACCCCAATATTATGTAACAATTCATAAAATATTACAATTATGTATTACCATAATATTACTACAATAATATGTAACGTCATACCATTATACCACAATTCTGTATTACCAGAATCATCTTACAAGTTAGGTGAAATATTAGACATTACTAAAGGGATAACTCAATATGTAATGTGTAACCTAGCAGTATTGCCATTGCACAATTATATGCGTACGTCTGTTGTACATGCACCTCTTAAAAAGTGTCATACAACAACCAATGCATTTATTCAAATATGTATACAACTTGTTTAAAATGTAATATTATTGAATCATTGCAATTTACTATAAATATTATATGTATACAATATTATAATCAATATTATGTACTAATAGATTAACATGTGTCAATGATAATTGCTGTCGGAGGACCTTCAGCTGCGTGGACCGAGCAATGTTATGAGTCCATATTATATTTACAAATCATAATAGATAGATAGATAAATAGACAGATAGACAGCTCTATGCAAGCCTGGGAATGGGAAATGATCTTGCAAGTTACACTGAGGAAAAGCTGACGACAGATTACGAAGTAGCCAGTCAGGAGATGATGCAGTTAGTTTGTCAGCGATACAGCAGGATACACATACACACATACTCATACACAGGCTTCTAGAACTTTCCAACCACAGTGAACACACGTGACACGACTCCTGTTTCACCAGAATTTAGGAAAGAGAGCTCAGAAGGAGACAGGCCATAGAACAGGCAGGTTGTTGGGAGAAGGGCATAGCAACATGGGAGAGAGAGAGAGAGAGCGAGACAGGGAGGTAGCTAGCGGGACTCTACTTAACTTCACTCGTGTGTGAGAGACTGTTAACATTATCAAGACAAATAAAAATAGTCCCATACTATTCTTTATCTCTCCTTTGTCATTGCATGACAAATGGGAACCAAGATTATCAACGTACAAACAACTCAAGTATAACAACCGCTCGTCCACAAGTCTAATATATATAACTTCTCTACAAGTAACTACAAAGTCTTTTTATGACAGTACGACATGCCTAAATTCCAAAGGTATTTCTGCCAAGACCTCTCGAAGCATTGCTGAGGAAGATGAGGAAGGCTTGTACAATGAGTGCATGTCAATAATGTTAAGTGGTGAGGAAAATATTCTCAACAAAACTACTGTATAACAGTGGCGGTGCATCCCTCTGAACAAACGTCAGTGTACACAAAACCGAACTCTTTTCCAAATTTAAAACCACTGTAACCCATCCAGATTTCTAATGCACTTGATAGTTTTTTTTTTTTTTTTTTTTTTTTTTTAAGGAGGGGGAGTAACTTGAGAAGAGAGAAGCGCAATATGCTTCAAAAACATAAATGAATTAATCAGCATAGAAGGCATGAGTCTGGGAAGTGTGCAGTATAGGATCAACGAATGCACCCTACTACCCTGGGTGACATAAGTCATGATACGAGTATCTGGGAGAAATGAAACTGACTTGTTGGATGTACAGTAGAGCTAAGGGGATATTATGACAACTTATGCTTTCCTCTCTGAGAAACAAATGTGTTTTTTCAAATGGCTTTTTCAGACTAACAGCCACAATATGCAGGGAGCACCTCAAAAATATTTTTTACCAGGGAGAAATGAAATTGACTTGTTGGATGTACAGTAGAGCTAAGGGGATAATAATTATAACAACCTATGCTTTGTTCGCTGAGGAACAAACGGTTTTCTTTTGGCTTCGTCAATCTAATGCAGGGAGCACCTCAAAAATATTTTTGCTATGTGTTCACTTATTCCTTTTTCAGTTAATGATTTGCATGACACACAACAGCATTGATAAGTAGGGATACACTTCTGCTAGAAGAATCTACTATAATTTCCACTGCTGGTCAAATGTGAAACCATTTAACTTCCTGGTGCATTGATCACCAATACTCCAAGCAATGAAGTAAATAGTTCCAAATACTATTAAGAATCTGAAATACTATAGCACTAGCCGTGTGTGTGTGTGTGTGTGTGTGTGTGTGTGTGTGTGTGTGGTGTGTGTGTCTGTGTGTGTGTGTGTATTTTGGGCAGCCGAAACTACACATTCAAATCGCACCAAAATTGGCAAAAAAAAATCGCAAAAATATCACTGATGTAAAAAAATCTTGGTCCCATCACGATTGAAAAACTTTTACTATCTTTAATGAGCGATCACATTTTGACCAAAAAACGCTGCTCCCGGAGCCCGGCATAGGATCTCCGTAGAATTTTTTGCTCAGAGGTAGAAGTAAAATAAAATGGGTTCCATTACCGAAGCTGCAAATAACATGATCAGTTTGTTAGCTGCAAAAAATCCAAGTGATAACTTTACACCAGAACAGCACATAAACGCGAGAGCCCTCCACAGGAGCAAGTGCGAGGGCCCCGAAGGGCCCATGAGCACTTGTAGACATCTATAGTAAACGAGTAGTGTATCCTTTCTTGCAGATGCAACTGTACCTTCCCAACTAGTAACAGCAGTATTATCTGTATATGCAGTATTTAGTATTGATGCCTTTATTTAATGTATTAAAGAAACAGGTAGTAAATTAATCGACAATTTAGCATACAGTAGGCATAATTTTATTATCTGTTTGGTATATTTTGAGCAAAATTAGGATAATTTCAAAACTAGCTTAGCATAATTTTGCTACTGTGAAGTGGTAACACTGATAATGATATGAATACACACTGAGTTAGGAGTGTAATTTTGTGTGGTAGTGAGACCTTCACACTAGAGTAGAGGATATTAGGAGGCTGAAACATACAGAAATGACAAGGATTAGTTGGATATGTAATGCATCCTTGAATGCGTGGCCTAGGAAGGTTATGACTGTGACTGAAGAGTTGAGAGGAAGGATGGAACTGGAAAGTATTGGTGCTGTGATGAGGAGGGGTAGACTGGAATGATTTGCGCATATTGAAAGGATGAAGGATGACAGTTGGGCTCGGAAGGTATGAGGTATGAACGTCTGAGGTAGGGTTGCGAGAGGCAGGCCAAAAAAGTCCTGGGACTAGGTGATGTGACCTCAGGGTCTGAATAGGGAAGTAGCCAGAGATCGAGCAGAGTGGAGATACGCCATTCGGATGACCAAGGCCAATGCATGCAAGACTGTTGGAACCTTTATAAACGATATGATACGACGATTGCATTAAAATTTGTCTAATCTCATTTTAAAGCTATTTATAGTTCTCCTTTCGACCACCTTTCTACGGAGGATATTCCAGTAATTTACAATGAAGAAAATGAAGAAGTTTTTGTTGTATGAGGATTAGCCTTCCTTGCTTGCGACTTCATGCCATTGTACGAGTAAGCGAAAGGATGTTTTGTTGTTCGTGCATCTGTGGACTTCCTGAATCAGGTAGAGGCTAGCAGACCCCTTGCAAATTCCACTGGAGAGACAGTTCTATTTGTAAACAGTGTAATCGCGACACAGGGCAACACACACAAAGGAAACTTTCAACATGTGCCCTGAAAGACTGTATGAGAGTTAGAGATTAACTTCATACCATGGGTTTAACATATAAGCTCCTAATAAAGCATCCAGTAGTAATATGGAGTCTTTAACCCGCCGCGTGCCAGCCACTTCATGTTCTAAGTGTCACCTCCATGCCGGCCAATTTTTTATTTTTTTTTAGACTAAAATGATAGATTTTGATGTTAAAAAAATGAATATGACCATAAAAAAAACTCATCGAAGGCTGGAAGTGCGTTTTTTGTAGACCCTCCAGCCGCTCGCAGGTGTGAGTGAGCGGAGAATCCCCAGCGGTGATGAGAGAAAACCCGTTTTCTATGCAAGGTAAACTCAGGTATTCTCGCCAACGTGACTGAGGGAAGGTATAGGAATGGTCTTAACACTTTTCTGTCCATTTCACACCCACCAAAAAAAAAAAAAAAAATCTTATTTCAAAATCATGTTTTTTGGGGGAAAAAATCACTTACTCATGCAACACAATATGCATCACTGTGAATGCATTGTCTTACAGTTATGAGAAAATATGCATAACTTGACTTTACAATGTACAGCCCTTTCACTTACAGTAAATTATTTACAACATACCTTCAGTATACACAGACATTACCAGAGTATTTTTAATCATCTCACTGTGAATACATCGTCTAACACTTACGAGAACATACGTAAACTTTACTCCACAACGTTCAGTCCTTACACTTACGAGAAAATATTTACATGTCATCACTGTATGCAGTACTTATAACACTTCCTGAGCGTCTTTTTTCGTATTTACAACACTTTTTGAGCGTCTTTTTATTGCTCGTCCTTACCACACTATTGTTTCCCAATAATTAGCGAGAGTGTGATATTCCTTGAAGCATGGGTATACGTACAGTCCTACATCACACTCTGCACACATATACCTTGAGTCCTTCCGCTAAGTACTTGGCCTTACAGTGCTGTTTGCGCACACGTGACACCTCCGCTGGGGATTCTGACGTGTTCCACTTGGAGGGACAATTTGGGGGAAGTGTCTAGAGGTGAGGCAGAGAGGTGTGGCGGTGGCAAGCAGTACTTCTATCTTCCCCATGTTCTCCCACTATTTCCCGCACCAGCTTGCAAATATTGCCCTCGAAGGTCTCTTGGATGTCAGTGGTATGTGCGTGGAGATAGTGAGTGTTGAAGACGGTGATGTCGAGGAGATGGAAGAATAATATTTTATACCACTTCATCGTGGGCCTGGCACAGTCAACGCTGGAAATCATGGCGTCGCCACCTGTCGCATATTCACATTGTACGCCAAGACAGGTTCTGGTTTCCAGACTTGGCGCCGCCCTTCTGCCGTGTAATCTACACTGTCTGTGCAGTGTACAAGGGGCCGATGAACAGACGAGAGGAGGAATACTTCACGGTTGTGGTGCCATGCTGTTGCGAGGATATGTGATTTGTAAAAAACAACCTCGTTTTTCTGAAGCTTCCTCCCCACCTGCACCATGTGCCGACGGTTCTTCTTTACAGTGCCACACAGACCAGTTTCCTGCAGGGGGAGGCAGTGGCTGAATCGATAGAGAGGCGGCTTGCAGTCCTGATGGACCCAGGTTCGAATCCTGGCTGGGGCAGGGGACAGTTTAAGGATTTGAATTTCCTAAAAGCAGACTTTCCTGATTTACCAGAAGACCCACCGACATGTCATAAAAATACCCCTGCTAATACTAATACACCAGTCCTGTATGAGACAGCCCTAGCATGTATTCAATATGGCCGGTGGGTGTTAGCACCAAAGTGGTGACATGTGGAGGTGTAGGAGGACCACTGGACCTTGGAATAGGCTACTGCCCCCGAGATATAGGCCCTGAAGCCTTTGCCCAGAGTCGGACACATTAAAAAAAAAAAAAAGTGAAGGTACCTGTGAGAAGGGGGCTTGTGTACCAATTATCAAGGTATAAGATATGCCCACGATTAAGATATTCCTCAATCATCATTTTTACCATAGCCCCTGAGAGTCCCAAACTTCTATCTTCTGTGATGTCCGTCTGAATACCTGTGTACAGGACTATGTCCTGCACATACCCAGTCTTACAGTTGCACATCACGAAGATTTTGAAGCCAAACCTGTGTCTTTTGTTGGGGATATACTGACGAAAAGCAATATTACCTCTCCATAGCACTAGACTCTCGTCTATGACGAGGTCTCAGTATGTAGAGAATGAGGTACGGAATTTCTCTAGAAGGTGATCAAAAACCAGACGTATCCTCCTCATCCTGTTCGTGTTGTTTGCGTTAGCAGGGTCAAGGGTGTCAAAAAAATGAAGGTGGCTCAGGATGTACTGAAAACGATTCCTTTCCATCACCTTGCCAAAAAATGGTGTCACCATTACTGGATCCACAGTCCAATACGAGGGAAGCTGATTTTTTTTCAATATCCCCATCAAAAGTACAAGTGCTAGGAACACATACATTTCACACAGGGTCACGTCAGGTTCAAACAATCGGCTGTGTCGTGTCTGTGTTGTTCCCCCATTCTCTAATGCAGCAAAGGCATTGGTCAGGGCCACAGTCTTCAAAACAAACTCCACAGGAAAGTAGTTCCTGAAAAAGTCAAGCCTACTAGAGGTATGGTGAAGTTCAGGGACTCTACACCCGGCCTCATTTTCGTGGGTGAACGGGTGAATGTGGGGGACAAAGTCACTACCGTCCCCCCACTCCCACATCGTTTCCTCATCATCATCATCGCCTCTGTGTTCCTCGCTGTGGGGAAACATGGGGAAGTGTGGGGAATGGGGGAAGAGTTTCACGCGAGGTGCTGGGTGTGGGGAAGGTGGGAAGACTTTGTCCTGAGGTGCTGGGCTGAGCTGGGTCACGTGGGGGCAAGGGAGAGCACGGGCGAGATGAGTCACTCTTCCCCAACAATATTCCACACTTCCTCCTCACACTTTCCTCCCCACGTGGTGAAATCTTTTGCCTCCCCAACCACCCCTCAACTGCAGGACTACCTTCATGCTCCCTTTCCTCCTCATCGTCATGACGTGCAAGACAATGACATGCAGGTGGCCTCCTGCCACGTGTTGCCCTAGTGTAGCCCACATACTTGGATTTTCTAGGTGAGGGAATTTCATCATCACTACTACTTTCCTCCTCAGGCTGGGTGTAGTCCTTATCATGCACGTCGTCATCCTCCAGATCACGTTCCTCAATGTAGGGAACCCTCAAGAGGTCCTGAATCTCCTTGTCAGAGAGACCGCGGCGAGAGATCACTGCACTGTATGACTGACACAAGCAGAGTGAGGCAGAGTGAGCGTGAGGTGGGAGCGCGTGGGTGTATGGGCCAGGCCGTCTGAGGGCAGCTAAAGGAAGGGTTGCCCTACAAGCACACCAATTTTTGTGCTCATAGCTTGAAAATTGCGGTTACAATGAATTATTGAAATCGAGACCGTTTTAAAACGGCACTGGCACTGAGCACGCAATTACATCAGACCGTTTTAAAACGATACTGGCACGGGGCGGGTTAAGATCAACCCAAAATCCTGATGGTAAAAGTATGGGCCTACTTCTCACACCATTTCCTCCAGTTGTTGTCTCAGTAATAACTGTATATAGATTTTTTTTTTTACTTGATATCACTTATGCCGATGAGCATCTTAAAACATTCAATTAGTTGACCTCTGATACTTCGTTTTCTAAGACAGAATAAATTCACTTCCTTGAACCTCTTGAGAAGTGGTTTATTCATCAGGGATGGGATAATCTTGGTAGGCCTGCATTGTGGAGCTTTGAGTTTCTGAATATCGTTGACCAGATATGGGGCCCAGAATTGAGCCCCAAACTTAGTGTGTGGCCAGACTATGCGTATATATTATAGAAATCACCATCTTATTGCTTTTATAGCTGAAATACCTTTGATTAATCCTGGGGCATTCTTGGCTTTATTTGCAGCAAGGATACACTCACTAGAAAAATTGAGATTTCCTTAAATTATTATTCCACCATCTTTATCTCGTGAGGATTTCCTAATTACCAGGCCTTGCATTTCGTAGTCGTACATTTTTCTTGTCCCACACTGCAGTACCAGGCATTTACTTACACTGTAACGGCATTTGCAATTTTGCTTATCATTCAGCAATATAGTTATGGTCATTTTGAAAGGCAATTCTGCCCTTTCAGTTACCATATTACTGCCAATTTTTCTGTCATTCGTAGTTTTAGAAATGAAGTTGTTTAGCCCAACATCAATATCGTTAACATACATTACTAACAAAACTGGTCCCGACACTGATCCCTAAGGGACACCACTAATACGCCCAGTTAGACTTCATTCCGTTGTTCTCTGTCTCTCAGCCAACTACCTGTCCAAGCATAAATGCTTCTGTCGATTCCTAGTAATGTTATTTTTTTCATTATTTTATTACGTGATACTTTGTCAAAGACTATCTACAAATGTAAAATGATTTTATGAATGAACCTGGTAGTATCATTAATAATAGAGAGAGAGAGAGAGAGGGGGGGGGTTGAGTCATTCCTTTATACAATCTCCGCTGTAAAGTTTTGATTGTAGTGCCTTCTGTTGCCTCATGGAATGTCGTGTTTAGAATTAGTATGGTGTCGTTTAATTTAATAAACGGCCCTTCACTGTTGGTGGTGGGTGTTGTTTGAAGTGTTGAAATGTTGGTCTGTCTCTTCGGAGAATTTTGTCCAGTCCGTTTCATTGCAGTTTGTGTAATTTGTGTGTGATCACAGCAGTTTGGAGCGTACTCCTGTGATAATAGAGACGGAGATGATCTGAAAGAAGTATGGGTTTCGCTCACCAGTGAGCGATGTGTGAGGATGTGGAATAATAGAATATGATTCTGGGAAGTAGGAATGGAGAGCTTAGTGTGGGATGTATAAGTATTGTGAGGGGTCATTGAGAATATATGTTGCTGAGCTATCATGCACTATCGAGGCATCGATAATTGCTTTGTGGTTCCAGGCAGTGTTTTTAGCATCGTCAGCAATAACAAAATTAGATACTTTTGTCAGGGGAAGTAGCTAAGGGTATGGTGTGGAAGGCTCAGATGGATTGTGAATGTTAAAGATACTGATAATTTCTCTGTGAACTGAGTTACACTGAGTGTCTGTGTTTCTAATGTGTGTTCAGTTTGGAAGAATGTCTGTTGTTTGTGTCTATAGAGGATGGCTTGTGTGAATATATGTGATAAGGCCTCGTCCATGGCCATCATTTCTGTCTGTGTTGATGTGTGAGTTTGATGTGTAGATTCTTGTGTGTGCATGTAGGCTTTGTTTGTTGCATATATTGCATGTAGGCTATATTGAAAGTGTTCAGTTTGTGGTGTTTTGGTGTGAAGGCAAGCAGTATGGAACAAAATATTCTGTTTATTCTGTGCGTTCGTGGCGTTTTCAGCTTATCGTAGTCTACTACAATGTTTGCTGAGTGCTTTCCTGGGCAGTAAGACTTTCAGCAGCCCCCCCCCCTGAACCCAAGGATATCTGCCTTCGGTAACCAGAAATGTAAAAAGATACCATAACATTTAAGGGATAAAAGTTGGTTATCGGGCAGATATTGCACACCCTAGCCATCACTTATGCCAGCAGAGTCGATATAAGTAGGGATTTCCTTCTATTAGAAATTTCTTACCTAAATCAACACTGTACAATTTCCTGCTGAACAAGCCGGTAGGCAATGATGGCCAGCTCTAAGCGGGCCATTGCAGTTCAGCCTGTACACACAAAAGGGGGGCCCTTATCTGGTTGGAGTCTAAAAACACAAGTTCTCGCCAAGCTTTGGACACAAACTAATTCACCCAGACAACAGAAATAACTCAATACTTACAGAAACACAATGAAAAAAAAAAAAAAGACGTGAAAAAAAAAGGACCTCCCATACTTTAAACTGATTTTGTTCTCTATACATATATCTAATTGTTTCAAAGCATTTTAGCACCACTGGAGCCTTTTTAGGGGTGGAAAAAAAAAAAAAAGATAGTTCTTAAGGCAATGTTTTCTCACTCCTCTCCTTTGTTTTCACCGGCGTGTACACAGTCACTGTGCTAATTCTCTCGTACTTCATTGCAAAGCACAGACTTTTAAGCATGGTCGCAGAGGGTGTAGACATGTTTTCATCTGGTCTCTCCTCTAGCTTTGTAGGGCTGCCTCACCGGCAAGAGTTTTTTTTTTTTCTTTTTCACGCTTCTGGTGGCTTCTAGGTTAGCTAGTTTCTCATATTCCTCCCCTCCCTCTAGCTAGGTACAGTAGGTGTCTGTGCCATTATACTGAGTTTACCTTTGCTTACTTGCCCATGGAGGGTCCCCCCCACAGATTGCTCTGGGGCATGAATTAACACGGTCGGGCCTCCCTGGAGTGGTTTGAGAGCGTAACCTCAGACTTAGGTGTTTGGTCCCAGGTGATTGTCCCTTGCTTGCTCTTCTCTTTCTTCCCACTTCCCCTGTCAGGGGGGAGTAGTAACTATGGCGGATGCCCTTTCCGCCTCCCCTCCCCCTCAGGGGTGAAGGTGGTCCTGACCGACCCCCGACTGGTACACGGACTGACAGCCCCCAGGCAGAACGGCCCAAGACTCGTTTGCCTCGTAACATCAATGTACATAACACTGAGTTTGTAATCATCACTGCTCTAGGTTCCATTCCCTTGAGAAGTCTCAATCCCTTCATGATCAAGAAGGTTATTGATGACTGGGCTGGGAAGGTGGAACAAGTTAAAAAACTTGCGAATGGAGACCTCCTCGTAAAGACTTGTAACTCATCTCAAGTTAAGGACTTGTTGAAGCTGGCAAGTTTCATTGCTATGATGTCAAGGCCAAGATCCCAACTTCCATGAATTCCTGCAAGGGTGTTATCACTTTCAGGGATCTCATGGTGATGAGTGAGGAAGAGATCATAGAGGAACTAGCTCAGCAAGATATCATTGATGCTAGATTCTTAACCAGATTTTCGGAAGGTGTCACGACAAAGACTGCAACTATCGTTTTGACTTTTGGTAAAGTGTCACTGCCTAGCCATGTAAAAATCGGTTATGAAATTGTTCATATGCGGCCATATATCCCCAACCTTTTACGTTGTTTGAAATGCCAGTTGTATGGGCATGGTGCCAAGACTTGTCGGGCTTCCCAGCCAGTATGTGGCAAGTGTGCAAGTCAGTGTCATGATGTGGAATGTTGCACATCTGAGACAGTATGTTGCTTTCACTGCAAGGGCACTCACTCCACTTCCTCTAGGGACTGTCCCAAGTGGATGGAGGAGAAAGAGGACTGCACGGTGAAGGCAACTGAGGGTATTTCCTACTACGAAGCTAGGAAAAAGGTGAAGGAGTTGCATGCAATTCCCACGCCGAATAGGTCCTATGCTTCGGCAGTAATGTCCCGTCCTGTGATGTGATCTATCGAGATGCAGACTGACCTTGTCCTTCTCCCTCCTGCCACTCACAGCATCTCTCCATCTCGGCCTCCTGTCCACTCCAACTCTCTCACTGACATCCCTAAGGCTTCGACATATTCTCAGGCTGCTGCTGCCTCTCCATCAGTACGGCCCAAACCAAAGTCTGACAGTCTATTAAGAGTAACATGACCACCCTCACAAACCAGTCACGTCCTTATGTTCTTCCAGTTTCTACTCCAGCGAGGGAGAGAAAGGTTAGCTCTTCCTTGGGGAAGTCTGGGAGCCTTGTCATTGATGAACAAATGGAGTTTTCTGTTAGCAAGCACTGGGAAAGGTCCCCTGGTAGCAACTCGCCTGGTCACAGGTGGACATAAAAAAACTAAGAGCACTGGCCAGCCTCATAAATCTTAAACCACCACATTCACTACATTACAGTAGAATTGCAGAGGTGTTGGGAATAAATTACAAAATATAGCAATCTTGATTTCAATACACAGGCCAGACATTGTTTGTTTACAGGAGACATGCATGTAGGATCATCCTGATCCTCCACAGTTCAAACACTACCACTCTTATAGAAGATATGAAGGTCACGGAGATGCCATATACACACAAATCACACCCACAAAAGGAAGTGATTCTAAATTATACTCTGGAAGGTGTTGCGTGTAGAGTAAAATTTAATAACACGTACCTGTCTATTTGCTCTCTGTACTGTCCTCCACATGGCATCATTGATAGTGATGCTCTAAAATCACTATTTGAACATCTTCCTGAGAATAAGTTAGTGTTGGGCGACTTTAATGCCCATCACTATTAATGGGGTAGCTTGAGGATCGATGGTCATGGTGAGCAAGTAGCCGACCTAATACTACAGTCCAGCCTCTGTCTTCTGAATGATGGTAGCGCAACTCGTGTAGATGATCGTACTGGTAACTTTTCGGCTATTGACTTATCTCTGGCCTCCCCTGGTATACATCAAGATTTCTCGTGGGACCCTTATGATGACTCCTTGGGAAGTGATCATTTACCCATCTGTCTTTCTTATACACACGACATTGTTTCGGACCCTCTACCCCCAAAATTTAACTATAAGAAAGCAGATTGGGGATCCTTCTCAAGGATCGTCAATTTAGATATATCTAGGGAGACCACAGATGTTAAGGTCGAAAATGTAACTAATTCCATAATACATGCTGCTGAGGCTGCTATTCCCAAGACTTCTACAGTTCATGCGAAACATAGAGCACATTGATGGACGCCGGATTGTCAACAAGCATTAAGGAAACGCAATAGGAGAGAGAGGTTTTTTGTTAGTCAGCCTACTGAGGAAAGTTTTATTGCATACAAACAAGCACGGGCTGAGGCAAGGAGAATAATAAGGGGAAAACGTGACTCCTGGCGGTCCTTTGTGTCCACGGTGAATCGATCAACTCCACTCACTAAAGTCTGGTCCACTATTAAAATATTAAATAATAAACGTCCAAATATCCCTGTTACCACTCTGCAGGTGAACAACACCATCTATGACGATGCCATGGACGTTGCTAATATCCTCACCTGGAGTTTTTCTCATGTAAAGAGCTCAGCCAATTATGGTCCACGTTTTCAACATCATAAATGCACGGCTGAGCTACAGATAATAGACTTTGCCACAGAAGACGTAGACTTCCCGTTTACGCTAGATGAACTGCTTCTTGCCCTTAAATCCTGTAAAGACACCAGCCCTGGACCAAACACCATCACATACGGTATGATCCAGCATCTTAATCAGGACAACCTGATTAAGATGTTAGCATTGTGCGATGATATTTGGGCGTCTCGAACGATTCCAAACTCATGGCACTTTGTGCACGTCATACCGATACCCAAAGAGGCTGGTCATCTTATGAATCCCACTTCATTTCGTCCTATTGTGTTGACTTCTTGTCTATGTAAGGTAATGGAACGTTTGGTTAATAAGTGGCTTCTTTTTGTTTTAGATTCGAAGAATTTGTTAAATGATCAACAATGTGGCTTCTTTATATACAGAAGTTCACTAGATCATTTAATGAATTTGGAGCATTGTACTGCAGAGGCGTTTGCCAATAAAGAATTCATGATAGGGGTGTTCTTGGACATCCATAAAGCCTATGACATGACATAGTGACACGGTATGCTGATGAAGTTCTATGCTTATGGTTTATGAGGAAATTTGCCTATTTTTATTTCAAATTTCTTAAGGGACAGGACTTTCTCTGTCAAATTGCCCTGTAACGTAACATCGGATATATTTATCCAGGAAAACAGGGTGCCACAGGGAAGTGTGCTTAGTCCCACTTTATTCAGTATTATGATCAATGATATTCTGTCATCAGCTCCCATCCCTAGGAATCCTAAATACTCGCTCTATGCTGACAATTGTGCAATATGGCACTATTCCCATAATGCACAATTTTCGGCTGGGTGGATTCAAGCAGCCCTTGATTCCATCCACCAATGGGCCTTGCAGTGGGGATTTAGGTTTTCCATCCCTAAGTGTGCCGCTGTAGTCTTCACTAATTGTAACCTACCTAATTTGTACTTAACTTTGGATAATCAAGCAATACCTTTTCAAAATTCTGTAAAGTTTTTTGGAATACATTTTGATCGTCGTTTGAACTTCAAAATTCATGATAATAATTTGCTTGCTTATTGTGATAAACCAGTAAATGTCCTCAAGTACCTAGCGGGTACTACATGGGGTGCTGATAGAAAATCTTTATTAATGGTGTATAACTCCCTTATTCGTTCGAAGCTAGACTATGGTGCACAGGTATATGGCTCAGCATCCGATGCCACACTGAAAGGATTGGATGTGTTCCAGAATAAATGTTTGCGAATGTGTCTTGGAGCTGTCCGGTGTATCTGTGTAGCTCGTATGGAAGTGGAGGCGAATGTGCCTCCCCTCTGTATTCGCCGTGACCACCTGGCTTTGTCCTATGGACTAAGAACATATAGGAAAAAAGTAATATCGGCAATGTGGCCTGTACCCCCCTGCGTTAATACCACCATCTTATGCGGGGGGTGCATCAGCCAGTTGCCGTTCGCTTCCACTTACTGACTCAGGAACTTGGTGTGGATCCCAGTGACTGTGACAAGTTGGTGATTTAAAATATAGCACCTTGGGAGCCCCCCAGTTTTACTGTTGATGTAACATGGCTCCCAGCACCAAAGACCAAGGCGCCGGAGGCGGAGGTCCATCACTTGTTTTATAATATCATCGTTTGTCACTTGGGGTCCCATCACTTGTACACTGACTGCTCCAAATCGAGTGAATGTGTGGGTGCAAGTGTGTGGTGGACTGAATGTGCTCTCAGGTATCGGTTGCTGACTCATACATCTGTGTTTACCTCCGAACTTTTTGCTATTGACAAAGCCAAAGACTATGTTCTCAATTTTTGGCATGACTCATTTGTCATATTTTCGGATTCAAAATCAGCCCTTCAGGCAATTGCATCTTGTACTACGGACTCTCACAAGATCCAGGGCCGCATCGTTAATAAGTTGCATTCATGCAACAAGTCATTGACGTTGATCTGGGTGCCTGGTCATTGTCGTATCTACGGCAATGAGCAGGCTGACTTACTTGCAAAGTCGGTTGTAGAGCTCGAGGAGACTTGGGACGGTCCGCGTGATCTACGGTCGATTCTCTCACTCGGAAAGAAATCAATAAATCTTCTGTGGCAAGGTCAGTGGACCAGACTAAATATTCGAACGTGTAAGCCGTACCTGGGCGACTGGGACACTGCCAACCGCAACAGTCGCCTTGAAGAAAAAGTGTTGGCTTGCTTATGGCTTAATGCCACCATGTTACGCACATTAAACCTTACATGGAAAGACGATTCCCACCGCACTGTGACATCTGTGATGCGATGTTATCTATCAGTCATATCATCCTGCACTGTCAGCGATTTATTCGTGAACGTGCTTCACTTATGAATTACTGCGGCACAGCAGACGTCACCTTCACCCTTTCCACCATCCTGGGTGATGGGGACATTACTATGACTGATAAACTGATGGCTTTCTTGAGAGAGACCGGACTGATCAGAGTGATGTGACTTTTTTACTGTATAGTTATGATTTTTATCAACTGTAAATATGTATATATTGTACTCTTAATTAGGGTTGACAGTTGACATATTTGAAATAGTTCCTCCTCCCACCGACCTATTTCTAATATTGATGTCCTCTACATTAAACCCCGTTCCTCGACTGACAGTCACCAGCTGATGAGTCCAAGTGTGCAACGCAGAAAGGTATTGGACACTTGCAGTCGATGGTGGTCTGTTGGGCGACGTCCTTCATTTTTTGTACATATTATGTAAATTTATTATAACATCTTGCTTAAGATATTCTAATAAGGGCCGACAGCTGACGTACATTGAAATGTTCCTGACTCGTCTGGTTCCCTTTCATAAATTGATGTCCCCTTAATTAGGTTGTGCCTCAACTGACAGTCAGCAGGTGATGCATGCAGGTATGTAATGTAGAGAGGCATTACATATCTGCAGTCGATGGTGTTCTGTTGGTCGAGGTATTTTTATTTTTCTCATTACTGTAGGTTTAGCTATGTGTCTTTTTAGGATTTAGTATAGGTTAGCGATTTGTCTGTTAGGTTATTAGTTTTAGGGACTTTAGGTTGTCGGGATTTTTTTTTTCCTATTAGATAATGTAAGCTTTAAAAAAAAATGACAAAAAATGAAAATACAATTAAAATTACAAAAATATATATACATATAACAAAAAATTACTATACATATATGTACTATTGGCAACATATGAACCTGGTACATTATAAGAGTGTGGCTTGAGTCATGCAGTTGGTACGCCTGCACCCGTGACGTAGTCACACATTTGTTGTGTCTAGGAGGAGGATGAATGAATGGGTTGCCAATCACTTCTTAAAACTGACACGTAGCTACGAATTATATATTAGAAGACTCTAGTTAAAATGTCCATAGGTATGAGTGTTTTTCATTATTGTCATAGCTCATATCGTTGATAGATAAACTTCAACTGCAATGATTACCAAGTGATATAAAGAGATTTCCGTCTCATAGACTGATCTCACACACCTTAAAATCGCTCCTGTCTTGCCTTGCCAGATGGTGGAGCACACACTTCATCAATGATTTATTTGATACAAAAATCATATTGTTTCCATAAACTGTATACTGGCATTTTCTGTTTGCAAAATTAATAAATCACACGAAGATGTGGTTACTGGCTGCTACTGCCTTCGTAAATCATAATCCTCTCTTCCCTTTCTGCCAACTCTTGTTGCAGGAAACTCACTCCCATCTTCCCCTCCCCCCACTCCCTCCCTCGAAACCCCTACCTCTCTCACTCTCCCCTTCCCCCTCTAAACAGCCAGTTCCTATGGTGACTTTTTGGGTGGTCCACTGGACGTTCACTATATTTGGTAATAAACTGGAGATTGGTGCATATATTTTTAAATTTATTGAAAATTCAGTACGAAAAATTTTATCAAAATAAATAATTGGCCATTTATTTTATTGTATTAATCCTATTGATTATTCCAGTATGACTGATACTTACCCAGATGTGTCAACACATGCAGTCAGATGTCTTCTGCCATTTGCATCAACTTCCATGTGTGAGAGCAGATTTTCACATTAAGTCCAAACAGAGGAGTCGGCTTGCAGTGGAAAGCGATATTCATTGTGTATTACCAAGTACCACTCCTAACATTAAAAAGCTTGTCAGTGAGAAGAGAATCCTAAAGTCTGGTTGCAAGGAAAAATGTTGGTTGTATACTCCTACGTAATTTCAAAATTCTATTTGTTAGAAATCAATCTCACAGCAAAATGTTAGAGAAGTATTCTTGTATTTCCTGGAAATTAAGTTTGGAAGAAATATATTTCAGACCAAAATGTCAGCTGTCTACTATTTTATATCATTTCTCGAAATTCTGTTTGTTAGAAATATATTTCTAACCAAAAATGTTTGTTTTCTATGCTTTATTTATCATTACTCAAAAATGGAATGGTCCACGATATTTTTTTTTAATTGAGCTGGTGGTCCATGGCCTGAAACGAGTTGAGAACCACTGCTCTAGCCCCTACCACCTGGCTCAGGGAGTAAGGTCGCAGAATCTACTCTCCTCACATCTTAAACCTATAGTGGTTATCTGCCTTAATAACCCCACTGCTGTCATTTAGTCATTCCTATTGACAGTTTCTCTCTCTCTCTCTCTCTCTCTCTCTCTCTCTCTCTCTCTCTCTCCGGCCAGTTCACCCCAGATCTTACCCAAGCTGTGTGTCACCAGTCCGTAGTGCTAGAGGGCGCTCCAAGGGAAAGTGGGGATAACGGGGAAGCCACTAACTTCTAAGTCGCTGTTTCTTTGATGGTATTCTTTTATGGTTAATGATCGTTTGAAGTTGTTTGTATTACAGTTTTAGGACGTTGCAAATATTTATCACAAACCTAGCACAGAGCAGAAATATAAATTATGAACCGACACGAAAATACTCTCGTCCTTCTAGGTCGAACTGCTGGCAAGCGGGAAAGTGGAAAGGCCATAAGGAAGATTGGCAATACCCTAAGATTATCAAAGACTACAGTTTCATTATGGCTGACGCGTTGGGTATGAAGTGGAAACCTGAACAACAAACCAAGAGAATGACCATCAAAGATTATCACGGCCGAAGATGATCGAAAAATACGAGAAACTGCAGAAATAACCCTTTTACCAACGCAGCGGCCATATAAGAACATCTACAGCTAGATATGACTGTCCAGACTGTGTGAGTTGTCGATGGTGTTCAGCACAGGACACCGACCAAAAAACAGCAGATAACACCTAGGCACTGTGAAGGCAGGTGTAGATTCGCAGAGAACCATGTGCAGGAAGATCTTATTTACTGGGCTCGTGTTATATTCACTGACAAGAAACGTTCTCCTCAACACCATGCGGGAAGACACACTGCTGGAGGAGAATAACAAAAGCTTTAATATTGCAAAAGGCATCACACCTGCCTGTTTATATGCAGGTAAATATAATGAGTGTATTCCACTTCGGTATTAAATAATACATATCTAAGCCTGTAGTTTAACCCCTAAACCGTGGGGTTGTTTTGCTTTGACTTGCGGCTCCCTCAGGCATATTCGCGTTCTGACAGACTCTTTAAACATTATTTTCCAAAAATCAGTTATTAGTCCCAGAATACTAAAATTACATATGCATATGGCACATACCTTCAGCTTTCTCCTGGGGTGTTTGTTGAGCCTCCGTCGAGTACTGTAGGACTTGTGGAGACCTCTGAAGTTGGGTAACGAAGTCTCCACTTTACACTTCCCGACGACCCTTAATATGATTGCCACAGCCTGAAACACTATTCTATGATTCTCAAATAGTTTGGAATCCATACTCAAAAAAAAAAAAAAAAAAAAACTGTGAAAGCAATGAAAATTACGAGCGCGTATATGACCTTCCCACTTTCGATCGTTCGCCGCTGGTGTTCTGTCATTTATTATTCATAAAACCCCTCACACTTTATATTTCTATTACTATATAACACTTATATATATCTACAGTCTTTATCCATAAGTTTTCTTCAGTAATAGTAGTTTATTGTCACTGTAGGCATTCAATTTCTCTTTCAGTAAAATACGTAGCATTCACTTTCTAGTCCTGTATACTAGCGTTGAGAGTGAATGTCACTTTCACCTTCACTTTCATAACTCATAGTATTTATACATGCTAGAGTGAAACTTTCACTTTCATTACTCCTAGTATATATACTCGTATTCTTATACTACTACTCATTTACATTTCTATTTACATTCTCTATTTTATTTACATTATTTACATTTCTATTTTATTTACACTGTGTTAGGCACTGTCACTTGCAGTAACTTATAAAACTATTTTCCACTGTTCACTTATATTTACATTCATTGCTTTCACTTACTGTTTACACATTATTTACACATTATTTACATTTCCACTTGCACTGTTTTACTCACCAGAAAGATCATTTGTCAGCCCTTTACCTCTTTCCACACAAGGTTTAGTAGGGGGTAGAGGTCACAGGGCCCTTTGCATGGGGCTAAAAAGCGGCGTAATTTGGCAGGCGCGAATCCGACGTACTTTCACCTTGAAAGACGACAGTAAACTGATACTGGTGGCCTGCCTAGGGAGAGTGCAATACTGCCAACGTCAGCCTTGTGACAGCTGCTAATATATAGCTATGAAATGATTGGCAGGAAATCTAGACAATACATAATAAATTAGGTAGTTCCAGGTGAATGTAAATATCACTTAGGCTTCTCCCTTCCATCCTTATATATATTTTTATTACGAGAATAGATTATACGGCATATTTCAAGGGGAAATAAACAGTGGAAATTAGCGAACGAGTGCACTTGAGGTGTTGTCAGGAGATAATTAGCCAATTCCAGGTGTATGGCACTATCACTGACCTTATTTCTTTTTTGTATATATTATTTGGTATAAGAATAGGGATAGGGCTTATTTCAATGGATGAAATCAGTGGAAAATTCCAGGGAAGATTTACTTAGTGTAGAATACAGTGTGGTGGCCTGCAATAATTAGGTAGTTCCAGGTGAATGTAAATATCACTTAGGCTTCTCCCTTCCTTTCTTATATATATTTTTATTACGAGAATAGATTATACAGCATATTTCAAGGGGAAATAAACAGCTAAAATTAGCGAACGAGTGCATGTGAGGTGTTGTCAGGTGATAATTAGCCAATTCCAGGTGTATGGCACTCTCACTTACCTTATTTCTTTCTTGTATATATTATTTGGTATAAGAATAGGGCATAGAGCTTATTTCAATGGATGAAATCAGTGGAAAATTCCAGGGATGATTTACTTAGCGTAGCACGGCCGGGCAGGCAAGAGGAGAGGGTAATGGAGGGGAGGTAGGGAGAGGAGTCAAGAACGGGGAGAAATGGCTAAATTATCAACAATGGATGGGAGTACAGATGAGATTAGGAGTGCTGACTAGTGTTGGATATTGGCACTACTGATAGATGATACAAGCCACCACTTGAAAGCCCAGGCGAATTCAAAATAACACAGAATCACAAAAGTGACGCCCCGCAGTATCATCCCTTGCTCCCAAGCATCATGAAAGTGACACCCCGCGGTTAAGGGGTTAAATCAGAACATATTCCATATGCATGCAAAGCTGGTTTTAAAGTAAACAATAAGAAGAGCTCAGAGTGCAACATCCGTGCCACACAATTTGTCTATGGTCGTAACTTTTGAACTTATCCTGTAACCTTTTCCTTCAAATGAGTATCGCAAAATCCAGTTACTTTATGTGTGAACCCTCAGCCATTCAACCAATATTGGTTGGAATTTGATTAGAGATGTCTTGGTTGACCTCATTTATGATACTGACCTTTATTGTTGTCCTCGAGATACAATCACATCATCCTTGCTTGATCTTAGCCCCTCCCAGGCTCTGTCCAAATCGAATGACTAGCTAAGACAAAGGACCGAATCATAGCCATTACCTCTGTTAACGGTTCTAAAATATTATTCACTTCATCCTATCGTCATCCTCAACTTTTTTGCCACATTAAATCTGGTTTTAAAAAAAGTTAACTGACCATGCACTTGAGATATGACCTTGTTCGGCCATTATTCAATATGTGTGATATTTTGTTCAGTAGGATTTCCATAACATTGCCACAAATGGAAGGACTGGCAGGCGAACCAACATTACATTGCACATACTCCTTTGCGTGACACACGGGTGTAACAACACACCAAATAACATTTGTTCTATTTTCCCAGTAACAGATACAACGGTCAAAACATCTTTAAAAAAACAACTAGTGGAAATTTCTTCCTTCTCTCCTTGAGCAGGACTACCCTTTTCCCGGGCTGATTCTGTTTGCCCATGACAAATGCCCTATGCACACATCCCACATCTCTCAGAGATGGTTTGACAAACACTTCATCCTGGAACTACTGGACTTAACGAGTCGGGGTTGTGATACGTGCCCCATCGAAAGCCTGTGGGGCAACATGGTATAAACATGGGAAGAAGGGGAACGAACGACACAGCAGGCTGTGATTGTTGCAAATGATGCGTGGACTAGTTAGAAACATAATGGTTTATAGCTATATGTTATATTCGCAAACAGGGTGTCTACAGCAGACTTAGAAAGCATTGAATTTACCTTGTTACATAGCTGTCATAATCACTGTTTCTGCGATATGGTTATATGCAGTTAGGCTGCATAATGTGAAATATATTTTCTAGGTTAAAGTATTGTATTAAATATACCTTATCTATGCAGATACTTTAACAACATACCTGTACTACTGAAGGAGAAGGTGAATATCAGGCAAGGTTCTGTCAGACATAAATGGCACATGAAAACTGTTATCATCCATCTCTATGGTGTATGAATGTTATACAGTATTAACAAACACGGTGGGAAAATCAGCAGAAGTTTTACGTCATTCAGTCAAAGACACATTACCTCATATATTGGTACAGTGTCTACCATTAATCTGTTTGCATATGACGGAATGGAATTAACAAATGGTGAGCGATATAATTATCAGAGTTATAAGGGTGAAACTGACATGGGCTTTTTTGGGGGGGAAGAGAACAAATGGAAAGTCGGTTTTGAAACCTGCAGATGAAATGAGAGGAATAGACGAGAGAACTTGGCAGGGAAATGAATATCATCTGTTTACTAGGACTGAATAGGGGAGGTGGTGGCAAAGTCGATAGGTCTGTTGTTCCAATGGACGCAGGTTTTTATCTTGGTTGAGGCAGGGAGCAGTATATGAGCATGAGTTTCGTTAAAAACAGACTTTAATGATTTACCATTAGACCGAAATGGTGTCATATGGAGGTGAATGGTTTACAGGAAGACTGCTGGGCCTCAGGGAATGGGCTCTTAACCCTATGTTCTGAGTCACAAAAAATCAGTAAGTTACAGTGTGGAGTGCCCTTCTGCTTGCAGTAGTCCACTATAGGCTGCTCCTGCTGCTGTTGATAATGATGGCCCATTTGGTCTGGAGACAGGATTAGCCAGTATGCCTTTGTATGTGCTATACAGGATCATCTGTAATCTCGACGTAAAGAACAACAGACTACTTATCATAATTATGAACATATAAACGACACTTATGCTGGTTTCCTTTCATACAGCAGAACACTTCAGCTCTTTGGAAGATTCGATCCCCAGAGAATGCAGGCTAAATCTCCAACTTCCGTTCTTGACCACAGAGCTGTCGGTCCCAGGTCAACTGGGGTGCGTGGGACAGGCCTCTTTTGGAAACTGCTCCACGCAACTATGAGCCACGGAGAAGTGAAGCCTAAGTGGGAGGCTCTCGTTACCGTGTGTAGATGGTGCGCCTCTTTCCATTGGGACACAGCTGCGACAGATTGCGACAAGCAAGAGCCATACACATTTCAGATCGATCTCATGAAACAGCATTGCCAATATACGTTGTTTTTACAGTTATGTTATTATACATTTGAGTCATGAATGAAATACATGGTTGAACTGTCATCATGCCAGTATATTATAATTATTGCAGAGTGAATATACAGGTCATAATAATACACCAGTACGACACCTCGAACCGCTCCTTAATTCTAATGGAAAAAATATCTTTTTTTCTAATTCGTTTAACCATATCAATACAAACTTTGATTGAAATATCATCACATCCAGTGTATTATATTTATCCAATTATGCACGTAAGCAAATAAATATCAAAGAAACAGCGACTTAGAGGTTAGTGACTTCCACACTATCCTCTCCTTCCCCCAGAGCACCCTGTGGCACTAAGGACTGGTGACACACAGTTCGGGTAACATCTCAGAGAGAGAGAGAGAGAGAGAGAGAGAAAGAGAGAGAGAGAGACTGTCAATACGAATGACTAAATGACAGCAGTGGGGTTATTAAGGCAGATAACCACTATAGGTTTAAGATGTGAGGAGAGTAGATTCTGCGACCTTACTCCCTGAGCCAGGTGGTACGGGCTAGAGCAGTGGTTCTCAACTCGTTTCAGGCCATGGACCATCAGCCCAATTAAAAAAAATATCGTGGACCATTTCATTTTTGAGTAATGATAAATAAAGCATAGAAAACAAACATTTTTGGTTAGAAATATATTTCTAACAAACAGAATTTCGAGAAATGATATAAAATAGTAGACAGCTGACATTTTGGTCTGAAATATATTTCTTCCAAACTTAATTTCCAGGAAATACAAGAATACTTCTCTAATATTTTGCTGTGAGATTGATTTCCAACAAATAGAATTTTGAAATTACGTAGGAGTATACAACCAACATTTTTCTTTGCAACCAGACTTTAGGATTCTCTTCTCACTGACAAGCTTTTTAATGTTAGGAGTGGTATTAGTAATACACAATGAATATCGCTTTCCACTGCAAGCCGACTCCTCTGTTTGGACTTAATGTGAAAATCTGCTCTCACACATGGAAATTGATGCAAATGGCAGAAGACATCTGACTGCATGTGTTGACACATCTGGGTAAGTATCAGTCATACTGGAATAATCAATAGGATTAATACAATAAAATAAATGGCCAATTATTTATTTTGATAAAATTTTTCGTACTGAATTTTCAATAAATTTAAAAATATATGCACCAATCTCCAGTTTATTACCAAATATAGTGAACGTCCAGTGGACCACCCAAAAAGTCACCATAGGAACTGGCTGTTTAGAGGGGGAAGGGGAGAGTGAGAGAGGTAGGGGTTTCGAGGGAGGGAGTGGGGGGAGGGGAAGATGGGAGTGAGTTTCCTGCAACAAGAGTTGGCAGAAAGGGAAGAGAGGATTATGATTTACGAAGGCAGTAGCAGCCAGTAACCACATCTTCGTGTGATTTATTAATTTTGCAAACAGAAAATGCCAGTATACAGTTTATGGAAACAATATGATTTTTGTATCAAATAAATCATTGATGAAGTGTGTGCTCCACCATCTGGCAAGGCAAGACAGGAGCGATTTTAAGGTGTGTGAGATCAGTTTATGAGATGGAAATCTCTTTATATCACTTGGTTATCATTGCAGTTGAAGTTTATCTATCAACGATATGAGCTATGACAATAATGAAAAACACTCATACCTATGGACATTTTAACTAGAGTCTTCTAATATATAATTCGTAGCTACGTGCCAGTTTTAAGAAGTGATTGGCAACCCATTCATTCATCCTTCTCCTAGACACAACAAATGTGTGACTACGTCACGGGCGCACGCGTACCAACTGCATGACTCAAGCCACACTCCTATACTGTACCAGGTTCATATGTTGCCAATAGTACGTGTGTATGTGTGTATGAACGTGTGTATGTATATATGCATTGATGTGTGTCTGTGTGTGTGTGTATGTGTGTATATATATATATATATATATATATATATATATATATATATATATATATATATATATATATATATATGTATTATATATTTGCCTTAATGACCAGGGGCTTCTGCCCCAATGGCCGATGGGAAAAAAAAAAAACCAAAGCGCAGGATGGGTTTAGGAAACTAAAAATTGCATTCCCAGGTTAGTCAGACGTTTCTCTTCAATTTGGTAAGAAAAAATATCGATTTCCGAAATCTGAAAACATGGTGCCGCGGCTGGCCACTGGGTCACAACAATTCCTGGACCCACAGCCACGGATGGTCTACGCAGGCCATTGCTAGGCAACGAGTTGATGAGGTGTTGCCTAGCAACCAAAACCTTGCAGACACAACTAGAACATAGGCTGGTCACTGTGTCCAGGTTTAGTTGGAACTGGCTAATTCTCAAGGGTTGAGGTGCCTGCCACAATTACGCAAGAGAGAAAGAATACAAGAAAGAAAACACAACTAGCAGTAAGGCCAGCATGGAGCTGTCCAAAAGTAATGTTACTCAATAATCGTCCTCTCCATGCAGATTTCGTTGGTCTGTCTGGTTACTATTTCCCCGAGACACATGTAACCTGCCAACTCTCTCTTTTCCTGAAATGCATATTGCACACAATCATGCTCTTTGCCTCCCCAAACCCTAGTATCCTTCCCTCTTCCTCATTTCTAGTACGATATGCACATCTCCCATATAACCCTTCATATCATTCAGCTGCTTCACCAACATGACTATTTAAGTCCCCTCACAAAACTACATTCTCATCATCCCCCATACCACTTAACCACACATATGAAGTCATCCCAGAATCGTCTTATTTATCACTGAAGGTAGCCTGAGGAGCATACGCCGATATGAATGAAAATGTTAGCTTGCCAAACAAAATTTTCACTACTGTAAACCCGTTCATTCACTTTCACTATATTCGTGACATATTCCATCCATTTTTCCAAGCAAACCCACAGCACAATATCGCTCTGCCCTTCCTTGTCAAAGTAACTCATATCAACAATCCCTCCTGGCAATCAATCTGGCAAATTCCCCCATATATCTAACCTTCTGTACACAGCCAACATCCACCTACCTCCTAATCATTGCCTCGACCACTTCCCCTGCTCTGCTTTTCAAACTATCCACATTCCAAGCTGCCCCTCTGATTCTTTTGGGTGATTTAGTATCATCAGGCTTCCTCTTTTTCTCATTTTTTGCATATCATTAAAGTGGAGAAGAGACAGACCACAGGCTCCACCGACCCACACAGTCCCATGTCCGGCATGAGACCTGGGACCCATAGCCCACCAGCCGTGACCAGTGACTGTGGCAGTGGCATCAGGGTGCCCTGCCAGGTCAGCTACAGGGACACCCTCCAAGCGCACCTCTGCACTGTAACTGCCCCGCCATTTTGCACCCATCGATAGGAGAGCATGCTGGGACGCTGCTCCCAGGTTCAGGCTTCTCTTTATTGGGCGGAAGTGGCAGCCTGGGAACCACAATGCCCTGCAGCAAGGCTGTCTTGATTTGAACAGGCCCAGGTCTCCCACCAATATCTGACTGTGACGTCACAATCGGCGGCCATTGTATTCTTCCGCCAGCCCACCCGCCATGTTACGAGAAGTGAGGCTCGCTTACAATTCACTCACTTATTTCAAATTTTTCCTCTCTCTCTCATCTGCATTTCGTTCACGGTGAGCCATACACGTATTATTAAATATGTGTAGCCATACATGAAAAAGAGAGGGAGTCTTTCTGGAATGATGTAGATGAGTGTCTGCAGAGTTTTGGAGCAAATGTGAATGTGGTAATGATGGGAGATCTGAATGCTAGAGTGGGGAAATGTAGCGGTTGAAGGTGTAGTTAGTATGCATGGTGTGCCTGGAAGAAATGAAAATGGGGAACGAATGATAGCGATGTGTGTTGAGCGAGAGATGGTGATTAGGAATACGCTGTTTGAGAAGAAAGATATTTATATGTATACATGGGTGAGACATGAGGGTGGAAGGGTTGTTGATAGAGCTTTGATGGACTATGTGGCTGTGTCTAGGAATGTAATAGGAAGATTGTTGGATGTGAGAGTTCTGAGAGGGGAAGGTGGAGGTATGTTTGACCACTACCTGGTGGAGAGAAAGTTAAGAGTACGTAAGAGATGGGTGAAAGCTAGGAGGGAGGATAAAAGAGAGAAAAAGATAGAGTATCAAGAGAAATTGAAAGATGAGTGGAATGCAGTGAAAGATCGGGAAAATGGCAGCGTGGAGGAGGAATGGCAGTTGTTTAACCCGCCTCATCCCGACGTTTTCTGGGCAGTGGTACGCCCCAGTCCCGACATTTTTGGACCTTTTTTTTTTTTGCTCAAACATCCTCTTTTGGTGAGAAATATCGAAAATTCATAGAGAAATCGCTCACCTGAGGTTTAAAATATTCGATCTAGGTACGAGTACCTCCTTACCTGACTGGGTTTTCTAACAAGGTGGCACCAAAGAAAACGAGTTCTATGGGAGGGTAACTATTTTATCCACTCATAAACAGTATTTATTTATTTACTTGGTACGAATTTATATGTAGTACAAGAGTATATTGGTTCAAACAGTAATATAGGCATTATAAGCATTGTTTCACTCACTGACTCATCACCATTCATGACCTTTTTTTCCCACATTACCTGATCATCATTTCTGACTGTTTCTTCCTCTAATGCTATGTAAACTTTGTCCTCCACATTGTCATCGATTGGGGAATCACTCTGGCCCTGAATGTCTTTATTGGCCAGGTCACTGGTAACAGGTGAATTGCCGAGACAATGGCGTGCAGGGGGGGGGGAGAGGTTATGTGGTGTAAGGCATTGTCCCTGCATGGCATCTTGTAGAGGAATAGAGGAAGGTGTCCCGTGTATATGTGCCAAAAATCACTCGCGAAATCACTCGCGAAAATTTAAAATTGTGCATATTAGGGACGGACCATGCAATGTTGCCGCGTTAATTCACGTCTCTGGGATATGAGTGCACATCATGTGAGGACGTGAATTCACGTCTCTGGACCGCGGCGGGTTAACCTGCCCTGTCCCGGAGACGTGAATTCAGTCCTCACATGATGTGCACTCATATCCTGGAGACGTAAATTAATGCGGCAACATTGCAAGGTCCCTAATTTGCACAATTTTCAATTTTTGCGAGTGATTTTTGGCACGTATACACGGGACACCTTCCTCTACAAGATGCTAGGCAGGGACAATGCCTTACCCAGCATGACCTCCTCCCCCCCCCTGCATGACCTTTTCTCAGCAATTCACCTGTTATCAGTGACCTGGCCAGTAAAGCCATGTCATGCCACGGCACGAAATTCAGGGCCAGAGTGATTCCCCAATCGATGACAATGTGGAGGACAAACATTAGAGGAAGAAACAGTCAGAAATGATGATCAGATAATGTGGCAAAAAAAGGTCAGGAATGGTGATGAGTTAGTGAGTGAAACAATGCTTATAATGCCTATATTACCGTTTGAAAACCAATATACTCTTGTACTACATATAAATTCGTACCAAATAAATACATACCATTTATGAGTGGTGTAGAATAGTTATCCTCCCACAGAACTTGTTTTCTTTGCAGCCAGCCTGATAGAAAACCCTATAAGGTAAGGAGGTACTCCTACCTGGGTTCAAGTATTTTAAACCTCAGGTGAGCGATTTCTCTATGAATTTTCAATGTTTCTCACCAAAAGCGGATGTTTGAGCCAAAAAAAAAAAAAAGGTCCAAAAATGTCGGGACTGGGGCGTACCACTGTCCAGAAAACATCAGGATGGGGCGGGTTAAGAATGCTGTGGTGGGGCATGCAGAAGACGTGTGTGGTGTGAGACGTGTGGGTGGTGGTGTAAGAAAAGGAAGTAATTGGTGGTGTGAGGAAATAAGTATGGCTGTGGCTGAGAAGAGACGTGCATATGAAGTGTGGCTGCAGGGGAAGGATGAGTTGTCATATGAAAGGTATAAGGAAAAGAGGAATAGAGCGAGAAGGGCTGTGCATGATGCTAAAGTGGCAGCAGATGAGAGGTGGGGTAGGCGGCTGAAAGAGAATTTTCAACAGAATAAGAAAATGTTTTGGAAGGAGGTGAAAAGGGTGCAAAAGGGAGAGTCTGGGAAGGAAGAACGAGTAAAAGCAGAGGATGGAAGGATGTTAATTGAGATGGATGCAGTAAGGAAGAGATGGGCAAAGTATTTTGAAAGCTTGTTAAATGTAGAGGAGGAAAGGGTGGCTGAGAGTGTGGCGGATGGAAGGGTGCAAGGAATAAATGTGTTGGGAGAGTTGAATGATTCTTTGATCACGAAGGAGGAAGTGGAGAAGGCAGTAAAGGAGATGAAAACAGGGAAAGTTGGAGGTATGGATGGGTGTGCTGTGGTATGCCTGAAGGGTGGTGGAGTGACTATTGTTGACTGGTTAGTAAGATTGTTGAATGTGGGCTTTGAGAAAGGTATGGTGCCAATTGACTGGGCAAGTGCTTGTGTGGTCCCATTGTATAAAGGCAAGGGTGATAAGTATGAATGTACTAGCTTTAGGGGTATAAGTCTCTTGAGTGTTGTAGGTAAGGTATATGGCAGAGTGTTATTTATGAGAGTTAGAGAGGGTACAGAGGGAGTGATTGGTGATGAGCAGTGTGGCTTTAGGAGAGGGAGGGGATGTGTTGATCAGGTGTTTGCTGTGAGGGAAGTGTGTGAAAAGTATTTAGCGAAAGGCAAGGATGTGTTTTGGGCATTTATGGATTTAGAGAAAGCGTATGATACAATTGATAGGGAGGCTTTGTGGACTGTTTTATGATTGTATGGACTTGATGGTAGGTTACTAAAAGGGGTGAAAAGTTTTTATGTAAATAGTAGAGCGTGTGTAAGAGTGGGAAATGCTGTGAGTGATTGGTTTCCCAAGAGAGTGGTTGTTTAATATTTACATGGATGGTGTTGTAAGGGAGGTGAATGCAAGAGTTTTAGGTGGAGGTCTGAGTCTGGTGAATGTTCATGGTGGAGAGTGGAATCTGAAGCAGCTGCTGTTTGCAGATGATACAGCACTGGTGACTGATTCAGAGGAGAGATTGAGACAGTTGGTAGAGGAGTTTGGAAGGGTGTGTGAAAGGAGGAAATTGAAAGTAAATGAGAATAAGAGTAAAGTGATGAAGTGTATGAGGTTGATAGATGGTAGGCGGATGAATATAGTTTTGAATGGTGAGTTGCTTGAGGAGGTAGAGTGTTTTAAATATCTAGAGTCACATGTTGCTGTGGATGGAAGAATAGATGCAGAGGTGAATAAATGAAGTAGGAAAGGTGCTGGGAGGAATGAAAAAAGTGTTTAAATGTCGTTCGCTTAGAATGGATGTAAAGAGAAGGCTGTATGAGGGTGTTGTGGTACCGACTGCATTATATGGGGCTGAAACATGGAATATGGGTGTAGCAGAGAGGAAAAGTTTGAATGTAATGGAGATGAGGTGTCTGAGGAGTATGTGTGGAGTGACGCGTATGGATCGAGTGCGAAATGATGAAGTGCGAAGGAGAACTGGAGTTGTTCGGGAGATGACTGGTAGAGTTAAGCAGAGGGTGTTGCGATGGATTGGGCATATGGAGAGAATGGATAATGAGCAATTGGTGAAAAAGATAACTAGATCTGATGTGAGAGGTGTAAGGCTGAGAGGAAGACCACGAATAGGATGGATGGACAGTGTGAAAAGAGTGCTGGATACGAGAGGGATGTCTGTTGAGCAAGGAAGAGTGGCTGTGCCTGACAGAAATAAATGGAGAGAAATTGTGAATGAATAAGTGATGACGCAGCCCTGAGGGGATATTCTCCCGCATTTGGTCTGATCAGCTAGTCAGGTCAGGTGCGGGTAAAGAGATGGGTGTGTTATGATGTGGCAGGGGTAAACCAGTTCTGCTGTCGGGCCCTGCTGCGGATGTCACTGATTGCATTGCGCAGTTGACCCTTGTGCGGTGTGGTGCGGTGAGGATCTGTCCGTTCTCCACTTTGGGGCTAAGATGCGAATGAATGTGTTTGAATGGATGAGTAAATGGGGAGTATATCGTCCTGTCTCGGCTACCTCCCTTTCCTTGGGGGAAGCAGCCTGGGTATATAGATAGATAGATAGCCACACTAGAATGCATGAAAAACATTATTGCTATTACTGAAAGCGTTTTAAATGAGAAATTAGAGGTATCAGTCTGTCAGCAGTGGATATCTTCTAGGTTACAGTAAAGTAGTTTTCGTAAATACGTTAGGCAACGAAATTACAACACAGCCTAAGTTTCTCAGTGTTCTTTATTAACTGTGCATAATATATTTTGGTGGATCACAGTCGTATTGAGATGTTAATTTGGTTACTGATGCCTTACTTCATTCCATTCAAAATAACCTAGGCTACTCAATGGTAGCTTGATTTATTCTTTTAATTCTATGTATTCAGTGAAATATCTAGGTAACAAGGATATCAACAGAAAAGTATAGGCCTAGCCTAAAATAAGAAGAAACATTTATAAGCCCAGCCCAGGCCAAGGAAAAACATTTATGGCCTTGTCTAGGCAGGAAGAAACGTATAGGGCAAGCCTATGCCAAGAAAAATGTGCATAGACCAAGCACAGGCCAGGAAAAATGTGCATACGGTAGGCCTAGCCTAGGCCAAGAAGAAATGTGTATGGGTCTGCCCAAAGCCAAATGTAATGCCTTTGCCTAAATCTTATGCCTTAATGATGACAAGAATTGTTAGCTAAATATGAATTTTAGCCAGGCCGGGGTCTATTTTATTGATACTCATGTTTCCTATAGTTTGAAGAGGGACTTAAAAAGATATTTGCGCCGGTTAGAGGATAAATAGAAATGAAAATATACAAGAAACCTATTATTTAAATGACAAATATCAGTTCGAGAAAATTGTAGTTGGGCAAGTCTTTAACTAATACCCATTATTTTGTATAAAATTAATTTTGTCCCCATTACAGTTATAGTCAGGCAGCAATTGTATGCGACTTCGTTTTTTTCGCCAACTCTAGTTTCTCATTATTTAGGGTTTACCTACGTCCCATGGAACAAAATTAAACTTGTTGTTAAGTTCTCAGACTCATTTGGGATACAGTATTGACCTACTGAAAGAACCTAATATTTAGCTTGCTGAATGGGCTAAAACTGCAATATGTGAACCAGATGTTTATGACCAAGTAATACAAATAACTCAACTTAGAGGTTTTTAATCTGCATTTAACCTTTAATAATACCTTTCTGGCGTTTATTGTTGCAAACAAAAGACAATAATTCACACTTTGACATCGTAAAAACTGAATTTTCTTACAATACTGAAAGTTGAAATTGAGGTTGCACATCACTATTAAATCTTACAACTTCTTTTTGTCTTAGCTATATCAAACTTCACAACCTTTTCTGCAGACTGAACTAAACCATAATTGCACTGCATCATGTCCAACATTAACCTTCCATCTCAAATGCAAAAAGTAGTTCTGATATCTTAGTCTGTCTCATCTACATCCACAGGTTTGTCCAGTACAACGTTCTCACATGTCTTTCCACATCCACACAGGTCTGTGCATACCAAACGGTTTTTCCTGCATCCACATGATTGTCTGTTGCAATCAGTTTTGCAATGACATTTCCTAAGCTCTAACAAGGCCTCTGGAGCTGGTGCATTCTCACAGAAAACTGGCCTGAGGCGACCGTCTTCTGACTTCCAGCCGTAGTCCACAGGTGAAGGTATTTCCGGACAAGGTGCTTTAGAAAACTTCCAAACAAGCGCCATATAGTAAGCTCTGGAGGTGTGTGGCACTAACGTTCCTCGTGTTGGGGGTAGCTGTTTACCCTCTCTCCCTTTCTGTGCAAATAGAGCCCACCTCAGCTCTCTGATGTTGTTCTCACTGATGCCTGAGGTCTTGTATAGTAAACACAGATATCGCTCCATTTGATCAAAGATACATGCTGGTATCTCGTCTGTCAACCCAAATGCAGTAAATGCTTTCAGAACTTCATCGTCAGCTTGCATAAATGCTTTAAAGTGACTTAACACACCCTTACCAGCAAATGATCCAGTGTTGTCTGTTCCCTTGAAAGCATACCATCCAATGAGTGCCTCTGTCCTCTTGGGTCCAAGTCTTTGGTAGCAATCATTGATTGATATTCTGTCACTTTTTGTTCTGAGAAGTGTTGTTGACTTTGGAAGTGATGGGAAGTGACCTAAAAGCAGAACAAAAACATCTGTGTCAACTGAAAAGACATCCAAAGTGGATTGAGGGTCCTTGTGCATCACGTCAAATGCATTCAGAAGAACAAGCTGGTCTCCCTCCTCCAGATTGTGCTGACCCGTTGCCATCTCAGGCATACTAACAATGTCAGATAATGAGTGATTAGCTTTCATTGTTGTATGGTGCATAACAACCACTCTCTTTGGCTTATTTTCATAGTGACTGATGAGTTTATCTGAAAGGTACTCTGTCAGCTCTGCCTTGGTGTCCACATGAGAGAGGAATGTCTTCAAATTCCTTATTTCGGTGTTATCATTGACATGATAATGAACTGGTGTTGTGTTAACTGTTCGCTTCTGGCGAGTTGTTTCCTTGAGAGAACCAGCAAGGTACTGATCAAAAACGACCCTGACCTCCTCATAAGGTTCACTCATGTCAGCCACGATGTCGACAAACTTCTTTGCAAAGTGCAAGGCATTTGACATTTCAGGAGTTTTGGGCACCATGTTCACTATACACATTGCGTCTATTATTAGGACAGAGGAACCTGCCCTCACTGGTTCTGAGATGGTAAGCTCGTCTGCCAGTGGTAGTGGTGACTTCATGACTGCAGGTACCAGTTTCGATTTGTCTGAAAGCATTATCATTGATCCATCCGGATGAAAGTTGGAAGGTGGAGCGACACTAAATTCAAATTCTGTAATAGCATCCTTAACAGAAAAGTCATTTCGAGTCTTGCACACAACAAGCAGTCGAGAGAGCAATGACCTTTCCTGTTTAATGGATACCAACTGCCCTTTGACTTTAGTTTGTACTGTGGCTCCTACGTCCTTGAAGTACGTCAAGTTGTTCTTCTTTTGAGCATCCCAAAAATGAACTGATTTTTCCACCATCCGAGTAGTGACAAAATTTTCCAATGCCTCTCGCCCCAATTTGTCTCGATTTTCTTTGTTTCTGCTAACACTATCAGGTGTTATGGACGCGGATCCATTGAATTTAGTGACATAAGTAATGTTTTTTGTGTAAAACATAAATATTCTGGCAAAAATATAGTTTGCGGTATCCAACATATGTAGCTTCCTATATTATTGTAGACGATAGTATGTGAATGTTCAAAGCATTGGCATTTCAAGATGAATTGCATAGAAACTTAACAACAAGGTGAATTCCATTTATCTACATCTGTACCTTATGAATACGTAAAAAAAATAGAGTTGGCATGAAAAACGAAGTAGAGCCATGAAATGGACAAATGCCGCCTGACTATTAGGTAAAGTTGTTGCACTGTTTTATGGTAGAAGCTATTAGATGGGTAATAAACTAATCTGACCTTACCTAACAAGGAGAGGAGAAAAAAAAAATTACCGATGATTGGAATATACAGTAGTTTTATAGCAATATGCTTATATAATTATATAGCTATCTTTACCTATACCTAACCTAAGAAAAAAAGGCACATTATATATGCGATGCAATGCAATGGTAGTCAATATTGGCTGATTATGTACACCCGAGATAGTAAATTCGCGACCACGTACCCTAGGTGTCTATGTCAACTGTGCTGGTAACGTTGTGTGGGGGAGGGGCCATAGTAAGTGGAACATATCCCCCGTCCCCCTCATAATCCGTATCAGGTTTGGTTTGGTTTCGTAAGATTTGTCTGCAATTTGGACGCTATTGACATGGGGTTACTGATCCTAGATAAACTTATCACCTAAATCATCGGAAGGGAAGTGAGACATGCGTAGTATTAGTTGCGGCGTTGAGCTTTTAATACTACGGCTAGTATGGAGGGGTAATTGGTTCGGATAGCGATACAGGTGTCACTGATTCATCCACGATATAACACTGTGTGGGGGAGGAGTCGGAGTAACGTGGAACAGAATTCCGCTCAACATTGGTAAAGACAAATCCAAAATAGGTGTAATATATGACACTTTATTAGGAGATGGCTATTGTGAGCAGGATTCTGCTCAACATTGTTAAATGCAGACACGTAATAAGTATGCAGGATGAAACTTTATTTCATTATCTGTTGTGAGACATAGATGTTGTAATGATATCAATAATGTGTCCAACCACCGTCGTTGTTAATAACTTCCTGTAGTCTAGATGGGAGTGAAGCAACAATTCTGTAGATATCACTCTGACGTCTCCGAAGTCGTACCCACTCATGCATACTGTGCTGCACAAGTGTGCCGGGTGTCCTGTCTTGTCCCTGTTGCCAGGTATTAACCATCATCGCCCAACAGTTCTGTATTGGATTTAAATCCGCAGCTTTAGCTGGCCACGGCAGCAAATCTATGTCCGGCTGGTCCCTGAACCATCGGCTTACGATTCTTGCAGTATGAACTGGGCAGTAGTCCTAAGAATGATATAAATACACATGAATAATGATGGCCCGTTATAGAGAATGTGGCATTATCATTGGTATGGCTCAGTTCCCGCAACGCCCATCTCAACAGTTACTTCAAGAAACAAGGGATGAGGCTATGGCACACCTAATGTCTGACTTGGCTCATATCTCTGACTGGGGTAAAAATAATATGGTTGTCTTTAATGCATCTAAGACTCAGTTCTTACACCTATCAACCCGACAAAATCTTCCACAGGTATACCCACTAATGTTTAATAATATTCAGATTAATCCTGCATCATCCTTGAACATGCTTGGGGTTTCATTTACTCGGGACTTATCTTGGAAAGATCATATTACATCTCTTGTAAAATCTGCTTCCAAGAGATTGGGTGTGCTAAGCCGACTCCGCTCTTTCTTTACCCCTGCACAATTGTTGACTCTATACAGGGGTTTTATCCGCCCCTGTGTGGAGTACAACTCTCATGTGTGGGGAGGCTCCCCACATACAGCTCTTCTCAATAGCGTGGAGTCAAAGGCTTTTCGTCTCATTAACTCTCCTCCTCTTACTGACTCCCTTCAACCTCTGTCTCTTCGCCGCACTGTTGCATCTTTATCTCTTTTCTATCGCTACTTTAATGGTCACTGCTCCTCTGAACTGTCTGCTTGCATTCCTCCACCTCTATGACGGGCGCGTAGCACCCGTCTGGCAGCAAACTCTCATCCCTTTTCTGTCCAACTCCCTAATGCAAGAGTTAACCGTTACTCTCAGTCTTTCATTTATGCAACAGGTCAGCTCTGGAACTGTCTCCCTCTGTCTGTATTTCCTTCTGCCTATGATCTCCAGTCTTTCAAACGTAGTGTGTCCAGGCATCTCAAAATGATCGGATCTTGAATTTGGCTCTCTATTGTATTTTGTTTTTCTCTTGGAGGGAACTGTTACTGCGGGCTCATGGCCTTTGGTTCCTTCTTCCTCGCATAAAAAAAAAAAAAAAAAAGTTAATAATTAATAGATGTGTTGCATATGTGCACTCTAGCTTATTCCACATGATAGGTTCAAATAACAGGTGCCTATATCCCATGATTATTGAAATGGAGTCGACAGTATTTAATATAATAACCTGCATGAAAAGAATCCGCTCAGGATAAAGTGTAGCCATAGCACGAACTGTAGGGACCATTACTTCCTCTATTATTTCAATATGTTTCTTCGCAGTCAAGTCACCCGTCGATAGGAACCAATTCACCCACATCGGATAGGTGGACCCAGCCCCACACGTTGCACGTCACATGGCCACTACGTGCTACTTCATAGATGTTTTCGCGGTTGTATCTGGTTCCATTGCGTCGCCAACAATGAGGGCGTCCGT
Source organism: Coenobita brevimanus (assembly GCF_032717465.1). NCBI lineage: Eukaryota > Metazoa > Arthropoda > Malacostraca > Decapoda > Coenobitidae > Coenobita > Coenobita brevimanus. Next base: position 31,275,685 of record NC_137006.1, read on the forward strand.
GTGTGGTAGCTGAAAATGATTTCTCGTCGGAGAATATCACTCGCCCCCAGAAATCAAGGCCATTGTTCACGTGATGTTGTGCGAACAAAAGGCGGCCGTTCCGATGTCTCTCAGTTAACACTTCTTTCTCAGCAGGAATCCTGTGATGAACGCCGTCTTCATGAAGGCGTTTGCATATTGTCTGCCTGGACACTTGTAACTGCAGTTGCTCTCTGATTTGCACAGCATTGATGATAGGTGTCTTTGTTGCCTGCTAAATGATTCTGAGGTCGTCATCAGGTGTTGTTTTTCTCGGTCTCCCAGTCCTAGGATGGTCGCATAGATCGCCTTCTGCTTGCCACCTCCACCACCATTTTTTTTACTGTTGTTTGGGACACGCCTTCGTCCTCTACTATGGCAGCAACAGACATTATTGCTTGTTTCTTGGCAACAATTCTAGAACGGAGGCTTACTTTTCTAGGGTCTTGAGGCATGTTTGCTGGTGGCCAGAATTCGTAGGTGCCATTAGCACGATATCTCGGATGAATCAGTGACGCCTGTATCGTTATCCGAATCAATTACCCCTCCATACTAGCCGTAATATTAAAAGCTCAACGCTGCAACTAATAATACGCATGTCTCACTTCCCTTACACTGATTTAGGTGATAAGTTTATCTAGGATCAGTAACCCCATGTCAATAGCGTCCATTATTGCAGATGAATCTTACGAAACCAAACCAAACCTGATACGGATTATGAGGGGGACGGGGGATATGTTCCACTTACTATGGCCCCTCCCCCACACAACGTTACCAGCACAATTGACACAGACACCTAGGGTACGTGGTCGCGAATTTACTATATCGGGTGTACAGTACATACATATAGTACCTATATTTTCTTCCGCTGGTGTACTGTTTCTGCTTTCTTCAGCAATTCATTTTTTTACCTGTGTGTAGGTTATTTATACCTTATTTTTCAAATTCCCCGGGAATTCATACAGACTTCATGTTAATAGATGCATTGAAAACAGTAAAGTGGACATAATATTGGGTTTATTCAAGTGGGTTTTATTCAAAATCCAGGTGGACAAAAGGTGGGCCACCGACGTTGTTGGCAACCCTGATTTGTGTGTATTATTTTACCGTGCAAGTAAAACAGTTATTTTCAGTTTGTACAGTGATAAATAATCCTTACATAGACAGGTATCCTAATATTTTACAAAATTTGCATCTGAACACATCTATTCATTACAATGTTTTAAGCCTTAAATTCGGGAACAGTGTAATTTTAAATGTTTATCATAATAATAAATAATAATAACTAATATTAGTATTAACACTAATAATCATCAATAAATAATAATGACCACACACAAGTAAGCAAATATTAAATGTGTATGCATGAGAGGCAAAGGCAGAGGGAATTTGTGGCCACCGTCTGTGACGTCATCAGTCTCTCCTCCGGGCCTGTATATCAAGACGGCCTTGCCTGTAGCCTCTAGCACAGAACCGAGCCCCATCCCATCCCAGTCAAAAAAAACTACACTGGCGGAGCCCACGTCACGTCTTCCCTCGATAGGTACAGTTACACTCAGCAGTTGATGTGTTTGGTGAAATGTGGCACCACTGTGTTTGTTTACATCGTAGTAATAGCAAGCGCATTGGCAGACCGGACAGAGCTTGCCCTCCGCTACAGTATCTAGTACCCACAAAAACAATGTTCTGTGAAGTCATTCTCTGTCTACAAATACAAGTGTTTGCCACGTATGTATAGTGTAAGAAAAACAAATAGTAATGCCATTGGCTCACACTGTTTCCTGACAGGAGATGATTGTGAGGCGAGGTAGAACGGTGGGGAAGGGGGATAGGTGGTGGGGGAGCATGTATCGAAGCTTTGTCGTGTTTCGTTTAGAAAGATGAAGGGTGTGATAATACAGATGTTCTGAGGTGATCTATAACTCCGTATGCTATAACCTGTATTCGATGAATGTTGGAGTTTTAATGTTCGTCATACATTGTGGTGAACAACTGTAGTTGAGCATAAATGTCAGAGGGTGTGATGTCTGGTGTCTCGAAACGTGGTTCTTATGTGACCTTATTTCTTATGTGACCGACCCTGGGCATAGGCTTCACAGCCTGCTTTCGATGCCCAGTAGTCCTCCTACGTAAAGTACAGCTCTGCAGGTTACCACTTCGGCGCTAACACCCACCGTCCACACTGAATACATGCTAGGGCTGTCTCATACAGGACTGTTGTATTGGTTTTAGTGGGGGTATTTTTACGACATTTCGGCAGGTCTTCTGGTAGATCAGTAAAGTCTGATATTTATGAAAATCAAATCCTTAAACTGTCCCCTGCCCCAGCGGGATTTGAACCGTAAGGACTGTAGGCCAACTCTACCGATTGAGCCGCCAGCTGAGTCTAGTGAGTGTGCAACTCAACTGCTGTAACATTTTTGTGGCTGAACCACGAAGGCCACATATGATTCATGATATGCATGTGACACAATGGTCATGCCATGTTGAGCATCATCCAGTCAGTTTTATTGTAAGGAAAGACAATCATTATATTTGCAAACCATGGTATAAGTAGATGTCCTTGTTGCATAGGATTATAGCTACTATGAGTGTTGGACAGCTATTGGCTTGATGTGCGAAAATGTTGTGCAGTCATCATACTGATGGATCATGCGAGGTAATGAGATACTGTATTTGCATAATGAATGCATATCTTGTATTGTCATAATTGAAATACCGGTGCTACGTGTGTCCAGTCCAAAAATGATGTCGCTTCGAGGTGCTATATCATTAGTTTAGATAGCTGTGACACAACATCCACAAACATTGGTCATCGTATACTGTATTATACTCTCTTCAAAACATTTATACATTAGTTTCACGGTTTCTGAAGCTACCCCACGTCATCCAGTAGATTTACACAAGGTCATTGATAAGGCTGCAATCTCGTTGTGGTGATGCGATATGATAAGGAAGTCAGTATCAGGTCTCGTTACCCATCATACGAGGAAGGGCCGAAAATCTATGAAACAGAGAGAAAGAGGGAGTCTCTCTCTCTCTTTCTCTCTCTCTCTCTCTCTCTCTCTCTCTCTCTCTCTCTCTCTCTCTCTCTCTCTCTCTCTCTCTCTCTCCCTGTTTCATAGATTTTCGGTCCTTCCTCGTATGATGGGTGAAGAGACCTGATACTGACTTCCTTATCACATCGCATCACCACAACGAGATTGCAGCCTTATCAATGACCTTGTGTAAATCTTGGATAACGTGGGGTAGCTTCAGAACCCGTGGATATTTTTCCTTAAGCGCGGTTGTTGGGTTTTACCATCCAGATGCTGGTGCACCAATGTTGATTAAGTTTACTTAGACACTCCAGCAGCATTCAACCTTTATCCTACCGCAGCTCCGGCTTATCTTGGCTATGTTATACTGTATAAGCCTGTATGATGACACTGTGCCTAAAACACTCCTTACTTTACATATAAAACTGCATTGTTCACTTTATTCCTTTTTGTTTCTGTTGGCTGAAAAAAGGATCTCATTCAGACTGCTGGGAGGTGAAAGTGTGTTCAATGGTCAGTCAGTATAGTCACCAAAACCACGACTCTGGCTGCTAGCTTGGCAGGAGTGTGAATTTGGCTGCTATCTTTGCAGGAGTGTGAATAAGTCGGTGAAGTGTAAAACAAGACTCCCTGTATAAACACACGTAGACTATAATTATGCATTTTTACACTCCCAGGAGCACCACGCCACCGATATACTTTGTGTAGCCGTGGCCACATACTAAAACCTTGTGTTATAATGCCAGACAACCGACAGACATGCATGGTAATGGAAATATTGCTCCCTCTGGATGAAGAGTGCGTGAGTCTAGACTCACGATTAAATACGATAATGCGTCTGGAGCTAAGGAGGGCCTGAATGTGTAATACTTGTATGAAAACTAATGTATAAATGTTTTGAAGAGAGTATAATACAGTATACGATGACCAATGTTTGTGGATGTTGTGTCACAGCTATCTAAACTAATGATATAGCACCTCGAAGCGACATCATTTTTGGACTGGACACACGTAACACCGTTATTTCAATTATGACAATACAAGATATGCATTCATTATGCAAATACAGTATCTCATTACCTCGCATGATCCATCAGTATGATGACTGCACAACATTTTCGCACATCAAGCCAATAGCTGTCCAACACTCATAGTAGCTATAATCCTATGCAACAAGGACATCTACTTATACCATGGTTTGCAAATATAATGATTGTCTTTCCTCACAATAAAACAAACTGGATGATGCACAACATGGCATGACCGTTGTGTCATATGCATTATCATGAATCATTTGTGGCCTCTCTGGTTCAGCCACAAAAATGTTACAGCAGTTGAGTTACACACTCACTAGACTCAGGTGAACCACGTTTCGAGACACCAGACATCACACCTTCTAACATTTATGCCCAACTACAGTTGTTCACCACAATGTATGACGAACATTAAGACTCCAACATTCATCGAATACAGGTTATAGCATATGGAGTTATAGATCACCTCTGAACATGTGAATTATCACGCCTTTCATCTTTCTAAACGAAACACGACAAAGCTTCGATACATGCGCCCCCACCACCTATCCCCCCCTCCCCTCCGTTCCACCTCGCCTGTCTGTCATCTCCTGTCAGAGAAACAATGGGAGCCAATGGCATTACTATTTGTTTTTCTTGTACTATACATACGTGGGAAAAATTTGTATTTGTAGACAGAGTATGACTTGACAGAACATTGTTTCTGTGGGTACTAGATACTATAGCGGAGGGGCAGCTCTGCCGGGTCTGCCCATTCAGTTACTATTACTACGATGTAAACAAACACAGTGGTGCCACACTTCACCCAACACACCTCCTGTGGTACTCGTTAGAAGTGGACGTACGACTGAAAAGAAAAGAATAACAATAACAAGTGACAGGAAAGATGAGAGAAACAGGAAAAGAAGAGGACAGACACTGAAAAAGAATGATAAATGTGAAGGAATAAGTAGGCTGCGCTCCACAGTGAGTGGATGATGTAGTGCTGCCTACTATTGGAGTCTCTAATAAATACAATAGTATTTAAAATATCCTTTTGATTTTATTTTTCCCATTACTTGTAAGGATACATTTTGGCAGTCCTTGAGTTACATGATGTGAATTTTTAATACAACTTCACCTATCTGGATTCCACGGACAAGTGACTTTTTTCTAATGCAAGGAAGGAGGATCTAAAGGCCAGAAGCCTACATGACTGTTCCCCCAAGAAAAAAAAAATACCAGACAGTCAAATTCAAGATCCATTCATTTCTTGATGCCTGAAGAAACTGCTTTTGAAAGACTGGAGATCATAGGCGGTAGGAAATACAAGCAGAAGACAGTTTCACAGTAGATCTGTTCCATATATGAAGTACTGGGAGTAACAGTTAATTCTTGCATTAGACAGTTGCACAGAAAAGAGATGAGAGTTTGTTACTAGACGGATGCTAAGCACCCGCATAGTAGTGCAGGGATGCAGCAGACATTTAAGATAAGCAGGGACCACTGAAGTAACCGAATAAATAGAATAAAAATGCAACAGTGTGGCAAGCAGTCAGAGGTTGAAGGGAGCCAGTAAGAGGAGGAGAGTTAACGAGACAAAAAGCCTTTGACTCCACCTTGTTGTGAAGAGCTGTATGTCAGGAGCCTCACCAACATAAGAGTTGTACTCTACACAGGCGAAATAAACCTGTGTATAAAGTCAACCATTGCTCAGAAGTAAAGACGTCACGGAGTCAGCTTAGCAAACCTAATCTCTTGGAAGTATATTTTACATAAGAGGTAATATAATCTTTCCAAAATAAATCCTGAAAGAATGAAATCTCACGTATGGTCAAAGACGATGCAAGATGGAGTTGGATACTGTTAATATTAAGAAGATACTCCTGGGGAAAATTCTGATGGGTTGAAAGACGTAAAAGCTGAGTTTTTGATGCATTAACAACAAGATTACCCCAATCAGAGATATGAGAGAAGTCAGAAAATAGGTTTGCCATAGCCTCGTACCTTTTTTGTTGAAGTAGTTGCCGAGATAGATGCTGCGATAAACGAATTTAAAGATGAAGGGCGGAGTCATCAGCGAATGAGTGGACAGGCTTAGAAGGTCGTTGATGAACAGAAGGGAGAGAATTGGTACTAGGACAGAGTCCTGAGGAATACCACTAATGATAGCTCTAGGAGGAGGATGGTGGCCGTCTACTACAGTAGCTGAAGAACAGCCAATAAGGAAGCAAGAGATGAAGGTGCGGTTAGAGGATGAAACTGTAGAGGGGCAAATTCGAAATTAAGGTTTTATGCCAGACTCAATCGAAAGCCTTTGAGAGGTCAAGCACAATGGCAAAACTTTCCCCAAAGTTCTGAAAAGAGGATGATCCTGGTGGAACCCATACTGACCATCAAAAAGAAGGTTGTGATAGGAAAGGTGCTTACATTATGTTTTACTATGAATATATTAAAAAAAAAAAAAAAAAAAAACTTCTGAAATACAGGATGCATAAGCAATTGGACGATAGTTAGAGAGCTGTTAATGGTCACCCTTCTTTGGGCAGACTGAATGACTGCAAACTTCCAGCGAGAAGGAAAGGTACAAGTTGTCAGACAGAGGAGAAAGAGTTTACCTAAGCAGGGTGTAAGCACAGAAGCACAGTTCTTGAGGAAAGCAAGAGGGACACGATTAGGCCCATATGCCTTGTTAATATTGAGACCGGTGATGGGAGACAGTATATCAGTTAGAGACATATTAACGTCAGCCATGAAGTAATGGGGGGGGGGGTGCTGAAAGAACCGCACTGGAATCCTCTAAGGTGGAACTGGAGGAGAAAGTCTGAGAGAAGGGTTTTGCTTTATCAGTAGAAGAAATAGCTACAGGAGACATAAGAGTGGAAAAGATGAGGGAAGGATGTTGAAGTAAAGTTGTTAGAAAGGTTTTTGACAAGGTGCCAGAAGGAGCAAGGAGATTCTTAGATGGAGAGTTTAGAGCGTTTAGTATAAATGATATTATTACTATTATTATTATTATTTTTTTTTTTAGGAGACCGAAGAACAGATTTTTTTTATGCAAGAAAGAAGGAACCAAAGGCTGGAGACCGCAAACTGTTCCTTCCGAGAAAAAACAAAAACAATACAGAAGAGAGGCAAATTCAATATCCGTTCATTTCGAGATGCCTTGACACACTGCGTTTGAAAGACTGGAGATCATAGGAAGAAGGAAATACAGACAGAGGAGACAGTTCCAGAGTTGACCTGTTGCATAAATGAAGGACTGGAGTAACGGTTAACTCTTGCATTAGAGAGCTGGATAGAAAAGGGATGAGAGTTTGTTGCTTGACAGGTGCTACGCACCCGTTGTAGAAGTGAAAGGATGCAAGCAGACTGTTCAGAGGAACAGTGACAATTGAAGTAATGATAGAAAAGAGATAAAAATGCAACAGTGCGGCGAAGAGACAGAGGTTGAACAGAGCCAGTAAAAGGATGAGACTTGATGAGACAAAAAGCCTTTGACTCCACCCTATTAAGAAGTGCTGTATGTGGGGAGCCTTCCCACACATGAGAGTTGTACTCTAAGCAGGGGTGAATAAAACCAGTGTATCAAGTCAACAACTGTGCAGGGGTAAAGAGGGCATGGAGTCGGCTTAGCTCACGCAATCTCTTGGAAGCAGATTTTACAAGAGATGCAATATGATCTTTCCAAGACAAATCATGAGTGAATGAAACCCCAAGCATGTTCAAGGGTGATGCAGGATTGAGCCGGATATTATTAAACATTAGTGGGTACTCCTGTGGAAGATTGTGTCGGGTTGATAAGTGTAAAAACTAAGTTTTTGATGCATTAAAAACAATATTGTTTTTACCCCAGTCAGAGATACGAGCCAAGTCAGACATTAGGTGTGCCATAGCCTCATCCCTTGTTTGCTAAAGCATCTGCTGCGACGGACACTGCAGGAACCGAATGGAAAGGTGACAGGTGGAATCATCAGCGTACGAGTGGATAGGGTTAGATGTACGGCTTTGTACGGCTTAGGAGGTCATTGATGAATAAAAGGAAGAGAGTTGGTGATGGGACAGAGCCCTGAGGAATGACCAGAAAGGAAGCTAGACATGAAGGCACAGATAGATGGATAGAAAACGTAAGAGGGCAGTTTGGAAATTAAAAATTTGTGCCAGACTTGGTAGAAAGCCTTTGCGATGTCAAGTGCAATGGAAAAGCTTTCACCAAAGTCCTGAAAGGAGGATGACCAGGAGTCTGAGAGGTAGGTGAGAAGATCGCCAGTGGAGCGTCCCTGACGGAACCCATACTGACGATCAGCAAGAAGGTTGTGATAGGAAAGATGCTCTAAATTTTTTCTATTAATAATTGACTCGAAAACTTTTGAGACACAGGATGTTAAAGCAATTGGACGATAGTTAGAAGGTTGGGAATGGTCATCCTTCTTTGGGACTGGATGAATGAGAGCAAACTTCCAGCAAGAAGGAAAGGTACAAGTTGAAAGACAAAGGCGAAACGGTTTACCTAGGCAGGGTGTAAGTACTGAAGCACAGTTCGTGAGGACAACAGCAGGGACTCAATCAGGCCCATATGCCTTGTTAGTATTGAGGCCAGTGATGGCAGAAAATACATCAGCTGAAGAAATTTTAATGTGAGCCATAAGGAAGTCAGAGGGAGGAAGCGATGCAGGAACAGCACCGGTAAGGTGGAATTGGAGGAGAAAGTCTGAGCAAAGAGGTCTGCTTTATCAGTAGAAGAAATAGCTACAGAGCCATCAGAACAGAAAAGAGGAGGGAAGGATGATGAGGTAAAGTTGTTAGAAAGGTTTTTGGCAAGGTGCCAGGAGGAGCGGGAAGAATTGAAGTTGGAGAGTTGAGAGGATTTAGTACAAAATGAAATTATTTTTAGCAGAGCGAAGAACAGACTTAGCTCGATTCCGGACAGAAACGTAAAGATGCTGTGATTCAGGGAAAGGTTGGCTCTGGTACCTTTTATAGGCCCTCTCCTTGTTGCGGACAGCATTAGAACAAGCGTGATTAAACCAAGGCTTTCTTGCATTAGTCAAAGGATATGAGAAAGGAATGTATGCTTCCATGCCTGAGAGAATAACCTCTGTAATGCGCAAGGCACACTCAGATGGCTTCCAGCCATGGAAGCAATAATCATTCCATGGAAGATCAAAGAAGTACTGCCTGAGGGCCTCCCAATCTGCAGCTCGAAAGTACCACAGACAACGTTTCTTTGGAGGGTCCACAGGCTGTACCGGAGAGATAGGACAGGTTAAGGTAATAAGGTTGTGGTTGGAGGAGCCCAGTGGAGAGGAAAGATTAACACTGTTAGCAAAAGGATTAGTTGTAAGGAAGAGGTCAAGTATGTTGGAGCTCTCTCCAAGGCGGTCAGGGATACGGGTAGGGTGCTGTACACGCTGCTCTAGGTCATTAAGGATAGAAAAGATGTAGGTTTGTTCACCAGGTGGGTCAGTGAAAGGAAAGGAGAACCAAAGATGGTGGTGAACATTGAAATCTCCTAGAATGGAGATTTCAGAGAAAGAAGAAATGGATAGAGTGTGTTCTATCGTAGAAGTAAGATAGTTGAAGAATTTTTCATAGTCGGTAGAATTAAGAGATAAGTAAACAACACAGATATATTTAGTCAAAGAACCACATGAAAGCCGAAGCCAGAGAGTAGAGAATTCAGAAGAATCAAGTTCAGGAACACGAGAGCAAGATAAATCGTTGCGTACATACACACAACAGCCACCTTTGGCTTTGAAATGAGTATAGAGAAAGTAGGAGAAAACAGAAAAGGGTTTGCTGTCAGTTGCCTCAGACAGTTGAGTCTCTGTCAAGAAGAGAAAGTGAGGTTTAGAGGAGGAGAGGTGGTGTTCGACAGAGAGAAAGTTAGAGGAAAGGCCGCAAATGTTGCAGAAATGAAGAAGTGAGTCAGACAGTGGTTCCAGGCATCTCTCTGAGTCATCACCAGGAGAGGGGCGGATGTTGGGAGAATTTATGGTTCCCCCCCACCCCCGGGGACTCCGAGGCCTGATTTACTGATGCCATTTTGTTTCTTTTTTAAATTTGACAAGGAAGTGTAGTGTGTACTGTGCATGTAGTTTGGTGTTGACAGTTAGAGAAGCAGGTATTGGAGAGCATGCTGGCCTACTCTCCGTGTTACTGAAACACTGAGAAAGTTCAGCAAAGAGGGATGGTCAGGAACTAGTCCCGAGGGCTGGTGAAACGGTAGCTCCAGCTCTCCCTGTCATCATCTTTCCATTCACCTTGGGAGTACTGCCCTGCTCGACTGGTGCTACAGTCTACTCCTCATAGCACAGTTCCGTGTAGAAATATAAGAGACGAGATTCAGGGGTGAGTTGGCACCTACACCTTTTGTAGGTCCTCTCCATGCTGTGGACAGCATTAAAACAAGTGTGATTAAACTCCCCCCCCCCGCCACTAGTCACACACACAAAAAAATTGGAATGAATGCTTCCGTGCCCGAGACAATAACCCCCGTAATACACAAGGCACACCCAGATGGCTCTCGGCCATGAAAGCAATAATCATTCCAGGGAAAATTGTAAAAAGTGCTGTATGAGGGCCTCCTACTAAGCAGCTGCAAAGTGCCACAGCTGCCGCTTGGGAGAGTCCACAGGCCTTACTGGAGCAATTGGATAGGTTAAGGTGACAAAGTTGTGATCGGAGGAGACGAAGGGAGAGAAAAAATTAACAGCGTAAGCAGAAGCTACTTTGTATTGACGAATGTGCCTTGCCATTAAGAAACACTTGCCTTTTTTGCAGCACTGTTGGTTGATGATTACCTCCTACTTAATTTTGTTATATGAAGCTGTAATTTAATTACAATACCTATATAAAAACTTTCACTAATAAAATCTTGGGACAGTTAGTTCCTTAAGCTTGATCAGTTAATTAAGAAGCAGAGGGCAAGAATCGGAGAAGTGATATTGACTTTCTTGTCAATGGTCGCATCGCAAAAGTATAGTAACCAGAGTAAGAGAATAACCGTTTTGCTTCCAAGAAACATTCATATTCAGGAAGTGCTAGAGGTTATTGTGAATATTCTTATAATATCTCTAGCATGCTAAAATCCTTGCTTAAAACACTTTAAATTTTCGTGCAGTTATGAAAAAAGTGAATAACTCTTTCAGTAGGAGGACCTAATATTTGTTTTTTGCTTGTCGCCACCAGATGATTTTACTCACTTTAGGAAAAGTGTCTAGTAGACGAGGGATTAAGGTTGGTTAATATTAACCCTTCCGAGCTAAATAAAATTTTCCGGGAGAAGCAAGAATAAACTACAGTATGATATTTTCTTAGTGAAGATACTACAGTACAACATGCTCTCGTTGGGTGTCAGGAAAACGTTCTAAAATTTATGCATACAAACAGGAACTTGAATTGCTGGAAACTGTGAAATCAGTTTAACTCACACATGTAATTTTTCTGTCGTGTGGACTCGTAGCTAAAATGAAGATTTGCAGTCCTTTATATTTCAAACTACAGTAGACTTCTCCACCGCTACGGGTTTCAGCCAGAAAACATACTTATGATACAGTAGCTTAGGTCATGTTAGGAAGGAATCGTAGGAGTATGGTGTGTATGTGTGTGTGTGTGTGTGTGTGTGTGTGTGTGTGTGTGTGTGTGTGTGTGTGTTCTTACCTAATTGTTCTTACCTATTTGTATCTTTACAGGAATGAGTCAAGCTCGAACTGTCCCGTGTCTTAAACCATATTTATCGTACATATCCTTAAATTTCTGAATTGTTTTGGCACACACTATTTCATTCGGTAGTGCATTCCATTGATCAATTGCTCTGTTTGGGAAACTGAATTTCCTTACGTCTTTTTCACCTCCCTTCTTAAGCAGTTTTTTGCAGTGTCCTCTTGCTGATGCTTCTCTATATGTTAAGTAGTCATTTATGTCTATTGTCTCCTTCCCTGATATGCACTTATATAACATTATCATGTCACCTCTTTTCCTTCTCTCCTGTAGTGTTGGTAGATTCAGTTTATATAGTCTTTCTTCGTAGCTTAGGTCCATTAAGCTTGGTATCCATCTTGTAGCAGCCCTTTGAACTTTTTCTATCTTTTCTATGTGTTTTTTGAGATAAGGACTCCAGACTGCTGATGCATACTCCAGGGTTGGTCTGATGAATGATGTTATTATCCTTCTTAGCATGTCTTCATTTATGTATGTGAATGCTATTCTCATATTTGCAAGCAGTGTATACAGGTTCCGTACCTTCTCGCTGATGTGGTCAGCCGAAGATAGTTAGTTATTGATAATCACACCTAGGTCGCCCTTCTCTCTTTCTGATGTGTGTACGGTTTTATTTCCTAACTTATAATCCCAACCAGGTCTTTTTCCACTTTTATCAAACTTGATTACATGACACTTGTCCACATTGAATTCCATTTGCCATGTATTACTCCATTCATAAAGTTTATTTAATTCTTCTTGTAGCTCTTTACAAGAGTATTTGTTAGTAATTCTCCTTTGTATTTTTGCATCATCTGCAAACATATTCAGATAGCTCTCATTTCCAGTGTTACTGTTTATATCATTTATATACACTAAAAACATGATTGGTGCCAGCACTGAACCCTGTGGTACTCCACTAGTCACTTCTTTCCATGATGAGTAGTTTCCTCTTAGTACTGTTCTCATTTCTCTTTTTATGAGAAAATCTTGCATCCAACAAAACAGTTTGCCTCGAATTCCTCCTTGATGGTACAGTTTCCATAAAAGTCTTTGGTGGGGTACTGTGTCAAAAGCTTTCTTGAAATCTAAATAGATACTGTCCACCCATCTTCTCTTTCCTGTATTGTGTTTGTTACTCTGTCATAGTAGCTCAACAGATTTGTAACACATGATTTTCCTTTTCTGAAACCAAACTGTCTTTCTGTTATCATACTGTGTTCTTCTAGATGATTTACCCAAGCTATTCTTATAAGCTTTTCTAATACCTTGCTTACAACACTGGTCAGTGATACTGGTCGGTAGTTGAGTGGATTTTGTCTATTTCCTTTCTTGAATAAGGGGACAATATTTGCTTTCTTCCAAATATCAGGTAATTTACCTTGACTCAAGGATTTCTTGAAAATTAAAAATAATGGTTTACTTAACTCCTTTGCACATTCTCGTAGTACCCAACATGAAATTTCATCAGGACCACTTGCTTTTCCTCTGTCTAATTTACTTAACTCCTCCTGTATTACTTTTTCTGCTATTTGTATATCTGGTAGTATGTGTGGACATGCATGTTCCACATAGTCTTTTTCAATTTTTTTTTCTTTTGTAAAAACTAATTAGAAATTCTTATTTAGTGCTTCACAAATATCTTTCTCTTGCGTATAAGTGATTCCCTCGTCCGTAATGGATTGTATTATATCTTTTACTTTGGTTTTGCTTCTGATGTAGCTGTAAAACAGCTTTGGTTGATCACTACTTTTATTTATTATATCCTCCTCAAACTGTTTTTGGGCTTCCCTCCTTATTCTTGTATAATCGTTTCTTGCCTGTTTGTAATTATTATACGCTCTTTCACTATTGTGTCTTCCGTATCTATTCCACAACAAATCTCTTCTTTCTTTTGATTTTTTACATTCTGTATTGAACCATTTCTGTATTTTCTTATCTGCTTCTTTGTGCTGTGGGATGTACTTCTGGACTCCTATTTCATAAAATTCACAGAATTTTTTATATACAGCATTTAAATCTTGTCCTCTAAGCTCATTTTCCCAATCAGCTTCTAAGAAATACTTCTGTAGGTCTTTATAATTTCCCTTTTTATAGTTTAGGCTCTTTTTGTAACTTTCATTGCTGTTAACTATGTCATATGCTATCCTGAAGTTGTAATTTAGTACTGCATGATCGCTTTTGCCGAGTGGAGGGTGATATATTAAACTGTCAATATCATTTTCTTGCCTAGTAAATATTAGATCTAGCACTGAAGGTACATGGAGTCCTCTTTTTCTGGTGGTTTCCCTCACATGTTGCGTTAGGAAAAACTCTTGCACGAGATCCAGGAGCTTTTGGTCCCAACAGCTTTCTTGGCTAATTATATCCAGAGTATTCCAATTTATATTTGTATCAAAATCTCCAGTTAGTATAATTCTTTCCGATTTCTCTTCCATTTTATGTAGTAATGATCTTAAACTCTGAATTGTACTCTCTGCCAGGTCCTCATATTCGTCTCCTTCCCATGTGTTTGATCTGGGTGGCATGTACAAATTGGCTACAATTACTTTCCATTCAGATGTGTTGATCTCTACTGCAATCAGTTCTACTTGTGATGGTATATCTAGTTTTATTTCATTGACTTTTAGATTTTTCTTAGTTAATATTATAATTCCTCCTCCTTTTTTTACATTTCTGTCTCTTCTCCATATATTGTATTCCTCTAAGTTTAGTATGTCATTGGATATCCTTGGTGTTAATTTTGTTTCAGTTAGGCATATTATTTGTGGTTCATTTTCTCTGACATAATCATTCATCTCTAGTAATTTAGATACCATTCCATCCACATTTGAGTACATCAACTTTATCATCTTGTTTATATACTTGTCATGACATGGTTTTACTATCTTCCTCCTTTTTATTCCATCCTGTTTATGTACCACTTTCGTATCTGCAATCTTATTACTTTGTAAAAAAATTTGTTCTTCTCCTCTTCTGATCTTCCCTCATTTTTTGTTTTTGCTTTCTCCCACTTCTCTTTCAGTAATTCCAGTTCCTCTTGTGTTAGGCATCTTTTTATCCATAAATTTTTGAACTCCTCTTTTTCCATAAGATTCTTTGCATTTTTTAGTATCTCCTCCACAGTGTTTACACTCTGGAAAGTCACCTTTAGAGGTTTTGTCTTGCTTTGCTCGTATTTCCCTAACCTTTTGTGTTCCTCTATGTCTTTACTACAGATTTCCTCTGATACTTCTTTCAGTAAGCTCATAACATTTGCCATCTCCTTTTTGTCTCTGTGATCTTGTTTTTTACTTCTTCCTCTTCTATACCAGTGATTACTATAGATTTGTTTATATCTACTGAATCTCTGACTAACTTTGGATTGTTTTGGATTATTCTTTTCACTTCCTGTTTAATGCTTTTTTCCTCCACCCTTGTTTCTAAGTCTTTCTTTACTTTCACCATTTTAGCATACGTGGTTTCCACATCATTTTTGTAGCTTTGCACGGCTTCATTCACCTGTGTTATCTTCTCCTCAATATCACTGGTTTGGTCTATCAGACTGCTTAGTTGCCTAATTGTCTCTGTATCATTTTTGAATTCTTCGATAACACTCTCGTGATTGACTACTGTACTTGCCATTTCACTCATTTTCTTCCTAAGTGTACTCAATTCCACTGTTAGTTCACTGATGGTTGTGTCTTTCTTCTTGGCCTCCCTTCCTAGGTTTTCTATTTCTTCCTTTTGCAAGTGTATCTGCTTCTTTATTTCATCAATTTCATTTTTGAAAGCCAATGACTAGTTTGTGTACATGTTCAACCAGTCTATTGTGCGTCTCCACTTCAACCAGTTCTTGGTAGAAATCATCATCTTGCTTTCTACCTTTATCCCTTTCGTTTTCCAAATTTGCTTTACTGAAGTATGCGTCCACTTTGCAATACTAAAAGCACAGAGTACATGTACTTACATACCCCGTGCAGCTGTAGTCTAAACAAATCTCAGCTGACTGAGCACATTCTTTCGCCTCTTGTTCTCCTTTCTGTTTGAACAAGTTTTGTTTAAACTTATTCTTTTTTTCTTTTAATAATGAAAAATCATTTAGTCTAACCTGGTACAAAGCTTGACTCATATAAAGATACTAATTTAGGTAATGCCACTGGCCGTGCTGGTTCAGAGCGCCGAGGTCGCACGTCTGCTATCTGTGACTCCCACTGTAATTCACCGGGTCAGTGAGGATCACTTGATGGTCGTGATCATCAGCTTTTACCCTCCCGGAAGGGAGCTGAGAGCTCATATAGTCCGATCTAAGGGCAAGGCTGTGACCTTCACACACGCACACACCCGTCCCCTTGCTCAAGGGGGACAGTAACCACCCACTTCGTCAGGGAAACTTTTTGCAACCTGAGCGAGGCGTGAACTCCCGTCTACCAGATGGCAAGCGAGAACGCTACCACTGCGCCAGCGAGCGGCGTGTGTGTGTGTGTGTGTGTGTGTGTGTGTGTGTGCGCGTGCGATTGGACTCTGTAGTTTCTTCCCCCCAGGAATACAACCTGTCAGTCACTTCACATCCAGGTGCCTTCTTGCACTTAGGAGAAAAAGGGCATTGAGCTCGGAAAAAGTGTTCAGCAAATCCGAGCATCAAATAGGGTTTTCTAAATAATGATGACTGTCATCTTTCCTGAACAGGCAGACATGATTCGAGACTATGGGTACCCAGTCGAGATCCACCATGTGACCACAACAGATGGCTACATTCTGGAGCTGCACCGAATCCCCTATGGCCTCAACTCCCCGGCTTCACCCAAGCCTCGCCCAGTTGCCTTCCTGCACCACTGTCTCCTGTGTTCCTCATCAGACTTTGTAATGAATACCCCAGACAAGGCTCTCGGTCAGTAAGCATCTGTTTACAATAAACCCTCAGTATAGGCAACTACGAGTAATTCAGGGGAAATATGAGCTATTTTTTTCAATAGTTTGTGTAAAATAATCTTAAGAATCAACATTTCTTATGTTTCAGCTGTAGTATGTTCGATACATTACGATTTCCGTAATCTTTATATATATATATATATTTAGTGCTTTAATCGTGTATTACCTCAGAAGGTCACAATGCAATTCAAGTAAAACTGAAGTCTGGCCATTCAATTGGTTGACTGGTTCCGTCGTATATAGTGGATCTTGTCTGATATAAGAGGAAGTTGTTCAGTTGGCTTGCAAAATTGAAATTAGGTAATGCAAAATTTGTTACGAAGAGGAATCACTTCAATTTTTTCTTTTGCTTATTTTTTTTCATTAGGTAGTGTAATATCACAGCTAAATGAAACAAAAGCATTTGGGGGCCGAATGGTAATCACCGGCCAAAATATCTTATTGACTAAAGCAATAACTGCCAACAAACCAGATGTGATGAAAATTCACAAAACTATGGACGTCAGTCACCGCGTTAAAAATAACAACAACAATCCACATTAAAAAATATATGGCAGCTGATCAAATCCTCTCCAAAAGTAATTGACTTTGAACATGCACAGAGTTGCTATTTCCGAAGGTTTGGTGAAATATCGTCCACAACTTTACAATATATTTTGGCAACAGTTACACACACACACACACTAGCGCGCGCTGACAAATACTACTTCGCCTTGCCTTGCTAAAGAAGGGCGATAATAAAATTGCCTACTGACATCGATAATGAATGAGAAAAGTAACCATAACAGTTAGGATTTTACCCATACCAGAGTCAGCTATCTCCAACCCAGTAAGATGCATATCATATCTGCAACTGTTGAATATTATTGGAGTAAGTTCTCGTTATTATTATTATTATTATTATTATTATTATTTTTGTGTGTGTGTATGTGTCTGTGTGGTTAATGCTGGTAAATCTACAGTACAACAGAGAATATTTAAATAATAAAATTCCATTCATATTTATTAGGCTTGTTTGTCAGTTTTCCTGATTTGTGCTATCAGTTGTTTTACAAATGTCATGTTTTGGAACACCTGCCTGTCATAAAAACTGATTACAATCCCATGTTGTCCACATCCCCAGGTTACATTTTAGCTGATGCTGGGTATGATGTGTGGCTGGCCAATGCACGAGGCAACACATACTCCCGTCGTCACACCTCACTCTCACCCGATGATAAAAATTTCTGGGATTTTAGGTCAGAATTAATAACTAGTTACTTATTTACTTATTGTGTAGCCAAAGTAAGGAAGCTTTGCCGTAACGTATGGTATTGATTGTCTTTGTAGATATGCAAATGCCGCTTTTTGTCTTTAAAAATAAAAATATTCATATGAACACAGTACAGATATTTCCACAGTTTTAACTGGCTAACTGCATGGTTAACCGCAACTATATTTCTTTCAGATAATGAGTGAGACCACAGCTATATTTCTGAAATGTTTCAGCTTTACCGCTTTTGTGGTTTTCTCTAAAACGTGTTACAAAGAAAACACAGCAGATATGAATTCGGTACTGTACACTATGCTATTATGGCAAAACATTCACCCAAATTTCTCAGCAAACTTTCTATATTATGATTTTCAACCAAATAGCTGTATCTCAATTAGTTTCAGGTCCATTTGAATTTCAAATATCCAATTTATGCACCAAAAGTGAGATTATGACCATCAAAAATAGGTGAAGGTCATTTGTATTTGGCACAAGTACTTGAGTTACCCTAGGGTACCTTCATGTATAATGTCAAGATCAAAAGAAAAAGTGC
Source organism: Coenobita brevimanus (assembly GCF_032717465.1). Classification (NCBI taxonomy): domain Eukaryota; kingdom Metazoa; phylum Arthropoda; class Malacostraca; order Decapoda; family Coenobitidae; genus Coenobita; species Coenobita brevimanus. Next base: position 31,294,171 of record NC_137006.1, read on the forward strand.
AAAGAAAAATTATAATACCAAAACAATAAGCTTTGCCATATATAACCGAAACACAGATCTCCACCTGTGGTAAAATGAGGAGATCAATAATAATAAAAATAATAATTGAAATACCGGCTCGGCAGAGTGAGCCAGACACCACCACCCTAGAAGGAGAGTACAGGGAGGTGACCCCCACCCCACAAGATCACAGGGAGGTTGTTTTCACCTGCCGAGCCTTCCGGGCATAAACAACGTATCTCCCCCGTGACATGACACCCCTCTTCCCCGCAGCCAGACAATTGGGCAGTGTACAGTGAAAGTACACTACACTTCAGCAGAGGGAACATTCACCAGAATTGGGGTGGGATTTGCAGTGGCAAGATCCCAAGCAAGCCCTCAGATGCCGAGTCCCCTGGATCAGCCTCCTAATTAACAGAAGACACAGGAGGAGCCTCAAGGGTTGCTCTTCCCTAAGGGAGCAACACCATAGTAGCACACCTTCAGGTATACTGTGGGTGGAGAGACTGTCGGTCATCCATCGTCTGCCAACCACCTTTGGGAGCCGACACGTCAGAAAGTCCACCAGACAACCATCGCCGGCACTCCCAAGGAGGGAGGCAGGCCCTGGGGTATCTGCCAGAGGTGCCACATGGGACAGAATGCCAGTCGTCCCCCAGTGCTGCCCCTACCCTGACAAAAGGAGGTCAGGCTCCACTGGAGCTGCAGCTCCACAGGCCCCGTCCTCCCGACATCACTGGGACAGGAGTCACAGGCCCAGCAGCGGGAGTGCATTCTCCATCGGAGCTGTGACTTTAGCCGGGAGAGCCCGTCAGGTGCCTTCTCCCAGCGGCCAGGGTCTGTTGTGTCAGGAGGAGTCTCCCCTGACCCCTCGTATGCCCCAGTCCCCCATAGGAGCAGTCAGTGACCAACGGGGCTGCCTGACAGAGGGAACGTCCCCCGTACCTCCCCCACACACCCCAGGCCAGAGTTTCAGCAGGGCCTCCCAAGCCTGCCCAGCAGGAGAGCTGGCCCTCAGCCGCTCTCCCTCCGCAAGTTCCCAAACTCCTTCAGAGGGAAATACCTCTTACCCCTCCTTCGGCAAAATGAGGTGCCCCTTGCCCTGCCTCTCTCCTCAAGAGGGTGGGATCTTCTCCTTTAACCCTTTAACCGCGGGCATTATTTTGACCCAACTGCCCCCCCCCCCACAGGGGTTCCAGCCAAAATGTAAACAAACTTTAAACCTTTATAACTCTGCACAGAATAAAGCTAGAGCAAAATATAAGGTACCATTAGAAAGTACTAACCTTCAGCTTTGCAATGATGTAGGTTTCATTACTTCATGGACTTTCACTGGGCGGGCAGTGCCATTAGAAATGAGCGATCTAAAATCACTATTTTTCGCCCCACACACCATTACCAAATGCCAGCCACTCTCTGATAATAATACTGTAAACATGTATGAACACTGCACATACGATAAACACCCACTCTGTGTTCACGGAGGCAGGTAAAAGGCACTGTAATTGCCTGCACTTCACTGCCACGTTAGCAACATTGTCACTCACAAAACTGGATAGAGACTGATGCATGTTTGGGCATGGAGGGGGGGGACCCGGGGGTGGGAAGAGGGAGGCGGGGGTCAGCTGGAGTGAAAGAACTTAATAGCTACTCTCCCTTGAAACAATTGGTGCGCGGAAAAAACACACTGTATTCAAAATATTCACAAACATTCCAGAATAACACCCGTGGTTTGGTCCAGTTTTTTCAATGTCATTCTGGAATGAAACCCACGGTTAAGAGGTTAAAGGAACCCCACCAGAGACCAGACTGGGTGTGACATCCCCGAGGCCAGATGTCCTGTCCTTCCAGCCCCATCCTCCCCACGTGCTGACGGACTATGCCAGGACGAGAGGCCGCAGTCCAGTCATGATGACCACCTCCCGCAGATAGGACTGTGGCCTCCGGAGTCAGTGGGCCTCCCCTGACGCCTGCTGCAGTAGCTGGACCTCCCCCAGAGCAGGTGGCCGCAGTTCCTCCCTCACTGCCACCTGTGTTGGACGAGACGGCAGCTCGGCCAGGGCGCTGCCCTCCCCACAGCCAACCCTAGGCTCGGACTGCCCCAGGTCTGCCCCTGGGACCCTGACAACGACTAAGGGCCAGCACCGAGCAGCACACCACCTGGCCCTCTTCAGCCCTAGCCCAGAGAGCCCCGCCACCTGCTGGGCTGTCGCGGCTAGGGAGCTGCCCACCACGCCACCCACCAACTCCTCCAGGACTTATGGTGACTACACGTACCACCCACTCCTGTACTATACCCCAGACGACCCACCCCCCATGCCTGGCCGCCACCTGAGACTTTCAGCGTAGGCCCTCCTGCCACCCGTGATCTGTACCCTCCACCCCACCAGTACAGTAAGTATGAAACCCTAAGGTTGAGTTCCCCCCAGGGTTTGTGAGCCATACCCCAATGACCTAGCCCCTGCTCCTCCCCACCTTAGTGTGCCCAGCCTCCCTGTGCCGTTGTGCTCCCCAGTGTTTGTGAACCCTACCCCAGTGGACTAGCCACTGCTCCTTCCCCTGGTGGACGCAATGCTGCCCTTCCCCCCTGCTGTGCTATTGTGAACTCTACTACTCGTAACCGTACATGGAGAGTGTGTAGCGACCACCCATGGGTCGGCCTTAGATGTGAAATGTCCCCCCAGCATTACACACAGAAGTTTATGCCAGTGCAATCCTGCACCAGTGTCGCCCCTCCACCCCAATGCCACGAATCCCCAGTCCCGAATAATCCATCTTGCCACAGACCAGATATTACCTCCCTTTCCCCCCCCCCCCGAGTTCCCTCCCTGCGCAGATAGATCCTAGGTACTATATCCTCTCATCTTATGCAACACGCACGTAGCATGAGGTTAGCTAGGGTATTGTCCACGTCATGTGGAGGTATATAACTATCTAGGAATCCATCTATGTCACATGACCACCTATACCTAAGAACTTGAGTATAAACTGCCGTCTATGTCACGTGTTTGATATACTGAGATATACTTCACTGTACACTCTGAGTATGTGAAGCACGATGTATCTCGTGTATCTGTGAAACTTACCTGTGACACTGTGGGAATTACTCCATATCAGGGAAGGTATAATATCGTGTAAAGGTCAAACTTGCTGAACTAGGTGGAAAGGAATTGTTGTTAAAGCTATTTTGAGTCACTGTATATTTCTCAGTTTTGTTCATAGAATATGTGTGTCATTGTCCATTAATAATATATGTGTGCCTTTGGACCAGTGGTGTTTGGACTTTCCTTCCTTGCTGTGACTGACCCGGTTGGGAACAAAGAATCCAGGACCGCACAGAATCTGTGACTGAGAAGTTGGAACTTAGAGTACGCTGCATAACACTGGTGGTCAACAGTGGTTCTTGATCCTGCGGTAAAACAGCAAAGAAAGAGAAATTCGCAAACATGGCTGCCAAACCACACGTATGACTCCCCAAGTTCGACTCCAAACTCTATGACATACACACCTACATGATCATGATCAAAGCTATACTAGATATAAGTTTTGAAAATGACCGCAAAAAGATAACCGTTACACTCCCCCATCTGGGAAAAATTGTTTCGAGTATAGTCACGAAAATAGTCCCAGAGTTAAAATGGGACCAATTTCAACAAATCATGACACAGCAGTCACACCCTCACTGGGGAGAGTTGTCGCTTTTTCCCAACTGGATGCACTAACATATAATGGGAACTTAGATGACACCCTCATCCAAACCCGACGTATTGTCGCCACCGCCTACCCTGGGGCGGATCCAAATACCCTGGACCAACTCACCTTCCATACCCTGCTCAGGATCCTCCCCATAACCATCAGAGATCATTTCACGATCTTTGAACCAATGGGAGACCTCGACAAGGATATCTACGTTGTCAGGCGCCTCCTAGCCATTCACACCTCCCCACAACGCACTGGCACAGCAAGAACAATCCCGAAGAATGGGGCACAACCCTCAAAGCCATGGACGCCCCCCACCAGCAATATCTCACCAACACCACCAAGTGCACCCAGGCCACCACCCACTAAAGGGCGCCCCCCTCCCAAGGAAAACACAAGCCTGATCTCCGTGGACCCATGGGAATTCTCGGCATGCAATCACCACTGCCCCATTCATGAAATATGGGAGCAACTGATAGCTGCCTGAAGAAAAACAACCACCCAAAGCCATCATACAATCTCCTCCATTCATTACCACAATGCCTCCAGCACATTCCACAATCACCATCGCCCCCCACCCACCACCTCTCTAGCGTGCCACACTCGTTTCCCCATCAAGCACATTGCACCACCACCCACCTCCACCAGCCACACAACTGACCCATACACCTGCTATCCCACACCAATACTCTCATCACCCTTGCTCACTTCCACCTCCACAACCACTCCCACCACCGCACCCTTCCCCAACTCCACACCCTCACCACAGACCTCCCACTCACCCCCGAACCAGCACTTCACATCACCTACTCGTACACCCGCCCTCATCCCTGCCACCCCAGTGACAGGCCACCTTACACCCACACCTTCACACACTCCTCATTCCACACCTGCAGTCTAAGCCAAACTCCAGACCAGCTCCCCATCCTCAGTCACCACCACACCAACACCACAGGCCCAACCTACACCCCCACACACATCACGTTCACTCACTCCACCTCATCACCCAGCTCCTGCCAGCCACCCCATTTCCCCATCCTCCTCCTCCACTCCACCACCACCACCCCGCATAACAACCTCAACCACCCACCCACTAACCGCCCACTCCACCAGCACGCCCTCACGCCCATCACCGCCACCCATTCCTCGCTCCACCTCATCCCACGCTCTCATTATTCACCCCAACTACCCATCCCCCACCTCCACCCGCTCACCACCACCCACAGCCACTACTCCACCAGCCCACCCAGCAGCTGCCCATTCCACCCACACACAGCCCCCAGCCACGCCACCTCCCACACCCAATGCCGCTGCTCCCCCACCACCTGCCCAACCCACGCCCTCATGCCTATCACCATCACCACCACCCCAATCACAATACCCCCCTCCAGCATGCCTGCTACACACCCCTCACCTCCCACGCCAATACTAACCGCCACCCGGGCTAGATCAAGCTGCCTATCCTGCCCCCCACCCAGATACACCCACACACCCTCTCCACCCTCCACCCCACCTCCTAACACTGCTTCCCTCACCCTCCAAATCCACCATGCCCCATGGGCCATCCCCAGAGCTCGCTTCACTAAGCCGCTTAACTACGGGTGGCCTCCTAAACGCAACGCAGCCTCACCTCTCTCCAGTCCACAACCAGGCACCATCCATCCTGCCCCTTCACCTCCACCACCCGAGATGAGTATAAAACACATCTTATGGACTCCAACCCAAGGATGCAAGCTCCGCCTCTAGGGCACCGCACAGTTCCTCCACCTTATGCAGCGCACACCCAGACCATCCACCCTCACCATGGTCTACTCCCTGCATCAGCAGTCCAATCAGTGAACCCTCCACTGGACAACCCTCAAATGCCACCTCACACACTTGCACCGCACCCCCACCGTCGACTTTTACCAGCTCCAGTCATGGAGACGTGACTTCCATCCCCGTGACGGTGGTGAAATACCAGCTTGGCGGAGCAAGCCAGACACCTCCACCCTAGGAGGAGGGTACAGGGAGGTGACCCACACCCCACAAAGAGATGATGGGGAGGCTCTTTTCACCTGCCGAGCCTTCTGGGCATAAACAACGTATCTCCCCCGTGACGCAATGCCCCTCTTCCCCGCAGCCAGACCACTGAGCAGTGTACAGTAAAAGTACACTACAGTTCAGCGGAGGGAACACTCTCTAGAATCAGGGTGGAACTTGCAGTGGCAAGGTCCCATGCAGGCCCTTGGACGCCGAGTCCCCTGGATTGGCCTCCTATTTAACAGAGGACTCAGAAGGAGCCTCAAGGTTTGCTATTCCCCAAGGGAACAGTGGCACAGTAGCACCTGTCGGGTATACTGTGGGTGGAGAGAATGGAGAGACCGTTGGTCATGCATCCTCTGCCAACCACCCTCGGGACCCAGCATGTCAGAATGTCCACCAGACAACCTTTGCCGGCACTCCCAAGGAGGGAGACGGGCCCTGGGGTACACTCTGCCAGAGGTACCATGCGGGACAGAACGCCAGTTGTCCCCCAGTGCTGCCCCTACCCCAACAAAAGGAGAACAGGCTCCGCAGGCCCCATCCTCCTGATGTCACTGGGACAGGAGTCCCAGGCCCTGTGGCAAGAGTGCATTCTCCGTCAGAGATGTGGCTTTAGCCAGGAGAGCCCGTCGGGTGCCTTCTTCCAGCCACCAGGATCTGTGGTACCAAGAGGAGTCTCCCCCGACCCCACGTGCACCCCTGTCCCCCATAGGAGCACAGGCAGTGCCCAACGGGGCTGATGGAGGGAACATCCCCCGGACCTCCCACGCACACCCAGACCAAAGTTTCGGCAGGGCCTTCCAAGCTCGTCCAGTAGGAGAGCCGGCCCTCAGCTGCTCTCCTTTCAGAAGTCCCCAAGCTCTTACAGAGGGAAACACCTGTTGCTCCACCCACCCCTCCTGCAGCAGAGCAAGGCGCCCCTCTCCCTGCCTCTCTCCTCGAGAGAGTGGGATCTGCTCCCTTACAGGAACCTCACAAGAGACCAGACTGGACATGACATCCCTGAGGCCAGGTGTCCTGTCCTTGCAACCCCATCCTCCCCAGGTGTTGACAGACTCTGCCAGGACGAGAGGCCACAGTCCAGTCCTGACAACCTCCTCCCGCAGACGAGACTGAATCCCTCGGAGTCAGCAGGCCTCCCCTGACGCCTGCTGCAGTAGCTGGACCTCCCCCAGAGCAGGTGGCCGCAGTTCCCCCCTCACAGCCGCCCCTGTTGGACGAGACTGCAGCTCAGCCAGGGCGCCACCCTCCCCACAGCTGACCCTAGGCCCGGGCTGCTCCAGGTCTGCCCCCAGGACCCTGATGACAACTAAGGGCCAGCGCCAAGCAGCACACCGCCTGGCCCTCTTCTGCCCTAGCCCATAGAGCTTCGCCTCCTGCCGAGCTGTCGCAGCTAGGGAACCATCCACCAGCCACCCACCAATTCCTTCAGGACTAGTGGCGACTACATGGACCACCCACCCCTGTACTATACCCCGGACGGCCCACCCCCCACACCCGGCCGCCACCTGAGGCTCCCAGCGTAGGCCCTCCGGCCACCCGTGATCCGTACCCTCCACCCCGCCAGTACCATGAGTGTGAACCCTAAGGCTGAGTTTCCCCCCACTGTTTGTGAGCCATATCTCAGTGAGCTAGCCCCTGCCCCTCCCCACCTGTGTGTGCCCACCTGCCCTGTGCCATTGTGCTCCCCAGTGTTTGTGAACCCTACCCCAGTGGACTGGCCCCTGCCCCTCTCCCTGGTGGACCCAGTGCTGCCCCCCCCCCCTGCTGTGCTCTTGTGATCTCTAATACTCGTAACTGTATGCGTGGAGTGTGTGGCGACCACCCACTGGTCGGCCTGAGATGTGAAACCCCCCCCCCCAGTGTTACACACAGAATGTTTATGCCAGTGCAATCCCCCCCAGTGTCGCTCCTCCACCCCAATGCCACAAATCCCCAGTCCCAAATAATCCATCTTACCAAAGACCCGATATTACCTCCCTTTCCACCCCCCGAGTTCCCCCCCCATGCGGATAGATGCTAAGTACTATATCCTCTCGCCCTGTGCGACGTGCATATAGCGTAAGGTTAGCTAAGGTATCGTCCGTGTCACGTGGAGGTATATAACTCTAGTCGTGGTGCACGACTTTGAGGTTGTCATTATCGTACCCTGGCAACCTACCTTTCAAAAGTGCGTCCGATTTCGTATCATATGACACACGAATCATATTATTATGCACGAATATATTATACACGAATATTATTATCTATCTATCTATCTATTGCCAGACGCCTCAATCCCGTTTGGGGTGGCCACAAACAAATCGCCTCCAAGTCGCCCTGTCCCCCGCCATTTCACTCCCCTGCTCCCAACTCACACCCCCCTCTCTCATATACCTCTCCACCCCATCCCTCCATCTCATCCTCGGCCTCCCCCTCCCTCTTCCCCCATCCACCTCACTCACATACACTCTCTTCGTCAGTCTTTCACCCTCCATCCTCTCAACATGGCCAAACCACCTCAGTGTGTTCCTCGTAACGCTTCCTATCACATCCACATCCACACCACAACGCTCCTTTATATCCTCATTCGTCAGCCTGTCACTCCACATGACTCCACAGGCTCCTCTTAAATAACTCATTTCCACTGCTCTCACTCTTGACTTGTGTCCTTCCAACAATGTCCAAGCTTCACTTCCGTACGTTAGAGTTGGTATCACAATACTGTCATGTAGTAACTTTTTCACTTCCATGCTCACTTCCCTGTTTCTTATCACTGCTTTCAAGGAACCAGCAACCTTTCTCCCTTGCTGTACCCTTTCAAGCACTTCACCCTCCAAACCTCCATCCTTACTCATTACACTACCCAAATACTTAAACGTACTCACATTTTCCAATTCCTCACCATCTAACCTCGCTGTACGTTCACTGACTTCACCTCTCTCAAAGACAATCACTTTACTCTTCCCTACATTCACCTTTAGGTTCCGTTTCTTACACACTCTCTCAAACTCATCCACCAAGCCTTGCAGCTCCCCTTCGTCTTCACTCAACAACACAGTATCATCTGCAAACAACAGTACAGGGAGTTTCCAAACACTATCCTCTCTCACCAGGGCCACTCCAACATCCACTACCCTACCTTGTACCTCTTTTATTACCCCATCCATGTACAGATTGAACAACCATGGAGACATGACACATCCCTGTTTCAACCCAACTTTCAAAGAGAAAAATTCACTTAGTTCACCATCCACACGCACTGCAGCCTTCGCACCATCGTACATACTCTTCACAGCATTCAACAACTTCCCATCTACTCCATATATTCTTAACACTTTCCACAATCCTTGTCTATCCACCCTGTCATATGCTTTCTCCAAATCCATGAAAGCCGCATACAACTTCTTTCCCTTCTCTAGAAACTTTTCCACTAAAGATCTAAGAATGAATATCTGATCTACACAACCTCTTCCCTTCCTAAAGCCTCCCTGTTCTTCTCCAACTAATTTCTCTGTTCTTTCTCTAACTCTGTCTATAAGTATCCTACCATACACTTTTCCTATTATACTAAGAAGACAAATGCCCCTATGATTACCACACACTTCTTTTTCCCCTTTTCCTTTGTACAAGGGAATAATTATACCTGACTTCCAATCCTCCGGGACTCTACCTTCCTCCCAGGCCAATCTGCACATCTTCCACATCCATTCTACTACTATCTCTCCCCCATGCTTCAGCATTTCACCACGCACTCCATCAATTCCTGGGGCTTTCCCCGATTTAACTTTCTTCATTGCTTCCACAACTTCTATCCTACTGATTTCTTCCTGTCTTCTCACCTCCCTCCTTCTCCCAGCTATTCCCCAGCCACTTATACTCGCATTACTTCCATCCTTTACGTTCAACAATTCCTTAAAGCGTTCTCTCCATCTGCTCACTTTTTCTCCCTTCTCCACTAGAAATCTACCATTTTTATCTTTCACTCACCTGCTAACTTCACTTCCACCCTGTCTTACTCTTTTCACTTCTCTCCAGAACATTTTCTTACAGTCCCTCCACTTTACACTCAAATTCCTTCCAAATTCCTCATCCACTCTCTTCTTACTCTCTCTTACTAATCTTTTCACCTCTCTCTTCCTTTCCACATATAACTCTCTCTTCCGCCTCTCAACTTCTTCCACGCCCCTATTTCTCATCCATTCATTGTATGCTTTCTTCTTTTGTGCCACAGCCTGTTTCACCTCTTCAGTCCACCACGCTGTTCCTTGCACCCCCCTCCGTCTTCTCTTCCTTCCACACACCACATCACATGCTGCACATATTTCTTCTGTAAATATCTTACACACACCTTCCACGTCTCCCATCTGCTCCAATTCATATTTGCCCAATCGTTCCTGCACTTCTCTCTTATACTCTGCCTTTTTCTCATCCTCTTGTAACCTTTCCACTCTCCTTGCAACTACTCCTTCCTCTCGTCTTTCCCTTCTTCTATTCCTCCATCTCACTTGCATCCTAATTCTGGCCACCACCAAGTAGTGGTCAGAAAGTCCACTCCCCCAACCTCTATACACTCTTGCATCCTTTACACATCTTCGCATCCTTTCATCCACACACACATAATCAATCATTGCCTTCCTTTCATTCAGTTCACCACCCACCCTTCTCATCACTCGCCATGTATACCTGTGGATCATTTTATGCCTGAAGAGGGTATTGGCTATCATCAACCCCTTCCCAGCACAAATGTCCACTAACGCACTCCCATTCTCATCTATCTCGGCAGGCACACCCCACTCACCAACTATTCCATCCACCTTCACATTACCAACTTTACCATTCATATCACCAATCAAAAACACTCTCTCATTCCTTCCAAACTTTTCCATTCACACTTCCACATTTGTCCAGAACTCTTCTCTCACTCTTCTAGCACGATCTTGCGTTGGTGCATACACACATACAATCGCCCACATTTGTATTCCAACTTTCAACTTTACCCACATAATCCTTGACCCAACTGATCCATACTGTCTTATGCTCTTCTTCCATCTTTTACTCACAACTATACACACTCCTTCCTTTGCCCTCTCATTCTCACCTACTCCTGCACATATACCCCATCCATACTCCCATTCTCTCACACTTTCTCCTCTCCATTTTGTTTCAGTTATTTCACATACATCCACTTTTGCACCCTCAAGCACCTGGACAATCTCTCTCTCTTTCACCTCATCATTCGCTCCTCTTACATTCCATGTACTCATTACCAAGTACTTTGTCCGATCCTGGGTCGTCATCGTTTGGTCAGTCCTTGTCCGAGGCTTCTTGTTTGTTTTTTTTAGTTAGTTGTTTTCCGGGGAGGGGCACTAACCCTCCGCCAACCCTTTTAGTCGCCTTTTACGACAAGCAGGGATACTGGGGGAGTATTCTTGAAAACCCCCCTACCCCCAGGGGTATTATACACGAACATATTATACACGAATCACTTGCATCTCATATTATACACAAAATCAGGTGCACTTTTGAATGGCAAGTTGCCAGGGCACGATAATAACAACCTCAGAGTCGCGCGCCGCGACTATGGCTAGGCATCCGTCTATTATGTCACGCGACCACGTATTCCTAAGGACTTGAGTACATATTGCCGTCTATGTCACGTGTTTGATATACTGAGATATACTGCACTGTACTGTCTGTGTATGCGAAGCACGATGTATCTGGTGTATCTGTGAAACTACCTGTGACACTGTGTGGGAATTACTCCATATCAGGGAAGGTATAATATCGTGCAAAGGTCAAACTTGCTGAACTAGGTGGATAGGAATTGTTGTAAAAGCTATTTTGAGTTATTGTATATTTCTCAAATTTGTTCATAGAATATGTGTGTCATTGTCCAGTAATAATATATAAGTGTGCTTTTGGACCAATGGTGTTTGGACTTTCCTTCCTTGCCTGTGACTGACCCGGTCAGGAACAAGGAATCCAGGACCACACCGCGTCTGTGACCGAGAAGTTGAGACTCAGAATACGCTGCATAACAATAACAATAATAATAATAAAAATAATAATAATCATCATCATCATAATCGGCAGCATCATCATTATCATCATCATCACCGTCATCATCATCGTCATCATCATTAGTTACCTATTTAATTATTGTTTAGTCACAATGGGGAAGCTTCTTCACAACTATTTATGATAATGATTTTCTTTGTAGTTATGCAAATGCTGCTTTTGTGTTAAGTGCCTAAAACTTTGTATGAACATAGCACAAACTGGCTAACTGTATGCTTAACTATAACCATTTTCCTTTCAGATAATGAGAGGGACCGCAACTATATTTGTGTAAAGTTACATATTTACAGCTTTTGTGGTTTTCTAAAACATGTTACAAAGAAACATTCTGCAGATTTGAATTCGGTACCTTCCACTAGGCTCAATGAAAAAATATTTAGCCAAAATTCACAGCATTTTTTTTTTATCATAGGATTTTCAACCAAAAACTTTTATCTCAATTTCTGAAATATTGTTAAGAAGCAAGATTTGTCAGGTGCTTGAGGAGCATCTCAATGTTTCCCGATGTTTATGGTAGCTAGTTCTGGTACGAGTCAGAGTTGCCAGTTTGCCTGCTGTTTGTGAGCATACTTATTTTGTAAGTTATGCATTAATTATTTTGCTCTTTTTCTTTATAATGTTTTATTTAGGTGACTGCTTGTTAAATTTTGTAATTTAAGTTCATATGGTAAATGATTTAGAGTGTTATGCAATGTAAGAAAACTGTGGCATGTTTTGATATCACCGAGTTGGCAACTGTTGTTCTCGTACAATGTGAAGTTTCTCGAAGGATGGATAAGAAACTAAAACAAGTTTAGTTGGTTTTCAGTTCAGTTTGAGTGCAGTGTAGTGCAGTGTCAGTTTGTATATTTTCGGTACTCGTGTGATAACAGTGAAGTGTTGTCAGGCATTAAGTGTAATAACAGTGAAGTGTTGTCAAGCATTAAGTGCAATAGCAGTTAGTACAGTTTGTATAGCTCCAATGCTTGTAAGAATGGTGAAGTGAATTTGGAAAGCATTCAGTGTAATTATTTGGGAAGTAAAGGCAATGAACTTGAGAAGCCATTGTTTATTTTCGCCTCAGCTGATCTTGTGTGCTGTACACCGAGAGGCTAACCATGGGAGGAACAATTCACTGGGCAATGTCCTTCCTGTACTGAACTACTGCTGTTGGAGTCTGTGGCAGTGTGGGGTGGGGATGTAACATTGGTGTCAGGAGTGGGATTTCTAGAAAGTGCTGCAGTGGGTCTAATCTTTCGACATGGAATCACAAGGTGTGCAGACAAGGTCCTGAGCTGGGCAGGAGGAGGAAATGACCCTGGCGACAATTGTGAAGCCATTAATGGCCCAAAGTGAAGAACAGAAAGAGCTCAGAAACGAACTCAAAGGACAATTATAGGCACAAAGTGTGCAACTGAAGGCACAGAGTGAACAGCTCGAGGCACAACGTGAAGAACAAAAACAACAATTTCAAGCACAAAGCATCCAACTACAAGTACAGAATGAAGGGCAGATAGAACTCGAGGAACAATTACAATCACAGATTGAAGGAGAGAAAGAACTCAAGGAACAACTACAAGCACAAAATGAAGAAATCAAAGAACAGTTGCATGTACAGAGGGAACAGCTTCAAGAGCATTACAGGAGCAACAGAGGGAATTACAACTGAGGGTGCAAGGACAGCTAGATGTTTTCATGAGGGAAATGAAGGAAGAACAGGAACAATTCAAGGAGAAGGTATATGCTGAGCTGCGGCAGCAGAAGTATTAGGTAAGCAATAATGTAACCAACTGCAAACAGCATGTAGATGAGCAGTTGAAGTCAATTAGTGAGGAAATAGTGAGAGAGTGCAAACAGCATGTGGACAACCAGCTGAAGATCAGTGAGGGAATAGTGATGAAGTGCAGACAGCATGTAGATAATCAGTTGAAAAATGTAGATGACCATGTAAAAATAATCAGTGAGAAAATTGAGGCTACAGAGAAATATTGCACTGCTGAGCCTCAGGTTAGTGTACAGGGAGCATATTAAAGGAATGGACAGTGTATGATGAATCTGGACGGATCCCAGGCATCTAAAGGTAGTATTACAGGGTTGAATAATCAGAATGCAGAAGTTTTAAGTCCTGGCCTTAATTCATGATCCCCCAGTTTTTAGGCCCCAGACCAGTGAAGAGCATCGCTATAATGGGGGTCAAGTTAAAAAGAAACCTTAGGAATTTGATGGTAGAGTATCTTGGGAAGCTTACCGTGCACAGCTTGAGTTACTTGCGGATCAGAATGGTTGGGATGATAGGCTGAGGGCTGTGCAGCTTGCTACTAGCCGTAAGGATGTTGCAATGGAAATTCTGGGCCAGATGTCAGTGATGGAGAGGAACAGTTATCAGTCTCTAGTTGAAGTGCTGGAGTGCAGATATGGAACCATGTAACAGACTGAGGTTTACAGAACAAGATTTCAGAGCCATGTACGGGCTCGAGGAGAATCCCTCCAGCAGCTTGCTCATAACCTGGAGAGTATGGCATACAAAGCATACACTGGAGCGGCACCTAACCTGTTGGCTATTCTACTGAGGGACCAGTTCATCGATGCCCTTGATAGTGCAGAGTTGTAAGTGCAAGTGAAGCAGGCACAGCCAAGAAGCATGCAAGAAGCACTAGCCAGGGCTCTAGAATTTGAGTCCTACATCAGGTCCAGTACATCCATTTTTTCAGGCAGGTCGTAGTGCAGGATTCAAGGCAAGAAAGGGGCAGGTATGTGAAACGGAAAAATTTGAGGGAAGTTGCTGGTAGCTACAGGACTGTGAGAAGCCAGGACACAGAAAATAGGATTGCTATAAGTGGAAGAGGGAACAGGAGAAGACCAGAGGAGGCTGCTGGTTCTGCGGGAAGCTGGGACACAAAAAGGAGGATTGTCACAAATGGAAGAAGGAGCATGAACAATGCAGTGCAAGGAAATCTTCAATTGTAACAAAAGCATGTTGGACACGTAGTGAGGTGGGACACCTCAGTTCTGTGTGCCCAAAGAAGAAAAACGATGATAAGAAGAAGGTTGCAGAAGACCAGAAAGAGGCAGAAAACTAGTGGAGGCTGGTGTGAAGGGTCAACCACCAGCCAGCTTTTCCTAAGTAGCCCCACCACCGAGAAAATGCAAGAGAACAGCAATCGACAGTGTGCGAATAGACGGAAGGATAGACGGAAAGAAGTGTTCCCTGGTGATTGATTCGGCCTCAGAGCAGACTTTTGTGAGGCCTGATGTGTTACATCATCTGTATCTGCCTGAGTCATAGCATAACTGGGCACTGCGCAGAGCTGAGGGGACCCCTGAATGTCCAGATTGAAGTGGCTGGGCAAGAGGCTACTCTACCAGTCTACATGGCCGACATGGAGGATCCTTGCCTTGGGTCTGGACTATCTTATGTCCATGGGATGTGAGCTGGACTTCTGCTCCATGTAGCTGAAGGTCCAGGGAAGGTCGGTTCCCATCACAGCAATGAAACATACCAGTTCTGGCAGCGATGTGAGGGTGCTCTGCACAACAGTGATACTCCCAAAATCAGAACTGTTGCTCCAGTGTAAGGTGAGTGGCTCTTTTGACAACTGTATAGGGGTAGTGGAGGCTGATGTACGGTGCAAGACGAACCCCAGAGTGATGGCGGGGAGGACACTGGTGGGAACTGGTGCAAGTGAAGTGCTGGATGTGGTGGCCAATTTCTCCCTTGAGCCACAGAAGATCAACAAGGGAAAAATTGTGGACCTTGAGTGACATCAGAGGATGGCCTGTAAAAGGAGTGTAGTCAAAGAAGACAGGTTTGTGCCAGAGCACTTACGAAACCTTTTCTCAAGGAGTTGCCAATGCCTGGATGGTTCACAAGTGTTGAAGTTGAGGCAGCTGATGACGGAATTTGCTGATGTCATTCCCTCGGGAGGCCTAGGTCTGGGGTGTGCACTGATCTGGTGGAGCATAGTATAGACACAGGGGATCACTGCCCAATTAAACAGCCAGCGTGAAGGATGGCGCCAGCCCAACGGCAAGAAATGGAGAAGGTGATGCAGAATCTCCAAAGTCAAGGAGTAATAGAAAAGTCCAGAAGTGGTTCTGGTATGAAAAAAGGATGGCTCAGTAAGGTGTTGTATAGATTATCGAGCCCTAAATGAAGTGACAGTGAAGGATGCATACCCCTTGCCAAGAACTGATGACACCTTTGATGCTCTGTCAGGTGCTAAGTGGTTCTCCACCCTAGACATGAAGGCAAGATACTACCAGCTCAAGGTTGCAGAGAAGGACAAAGAGAAGATAGCCTTTTCATATGGGCGGGGTTTATGGCAGTTTAAAGTGATGCCATTTGGCCTTTGCAATGCCCCAACTACTCTTGAGCTCCTCATGAACTGTGTACTTGAAGGTCTGCACTGGCAGATGGCTGTCATCTATCTGGACGATGTAACTGTGTTTGGATGGACTTTACCAGGAACTGGAGAGGCTGTCGGAGGTGCTGAACAGGATCTGCGCAGTGCACCTCAAGCTGAACCCCAAGAAATGCTACTTGTTTCAGAAGGAAGTAGAGTACCTGGGACACATTGTAGGTGAGAGCGACATCCGTACTGACCTAGAGAACGTGGCAGCTGTGGAAAAGTGGCCAGTTCCAACTTGTGTGAGAGAGCTATGTAGTTTCCTGGGCTTGTGCATCTACTATCGGCGTTTAGTCAAAGACTTTGCAACAATAGCTGCACCTCTTAACAAGCTGTTGGGGAAAAGGCAGAAGTTTGAATGAACAACAGAGAATCAGAAAGCCTTCGACAAACTCAAGCATGCTTTGGCAAGCTCTCCAGTATTGCTGTACCCAGACCAGAATCAGCCATTTATCTTGGACTGTGATGCTAGCAGCTACGGTATTGGTGGAGTCCTGTCGGAGAAGAAGGGTGAAAATGAGTATGTGGTAGCATAGTACAGCAAGAAGCTCAGCCCACCGGAGTTGAACTACTGTGTGACCCATAAGAAGCTCTTGGCAATGATGAACAGCCTTTATTTCTTCTATCCCTACCTGTATGGGTCAGACTTCATCATCAGGACAGACCATGCAGCACTCAAGTGGCTGAAAATGTTAAAGAATCCGGAAGAACAACTGGCAGGCTGGCCTGGGAGGCTAAACCAGCACAATTATGAGATGCAGCACCGTCCTGGGCAGGTACATGGCAATGCTGACACCCTGAATTGACGGCCTTGTGATCTGGAGTGCCAGCAGTGTAGTAAAAAGGAAGATCATAGTAAGAAATGCAGCTGTACTGCAGTGATAGGGCCAGCATCAGAGAAGATCTGAAGAGAATGCAGAAGGAGGATGCAGATTTACAGCCAGTGCTAGAGTGGCTGCAGTGGAGTACAGTGCCACCATTTAGGGAAGAAGTTTCCAGGTTAAGCCCTGTGACCAAGAGCTAGTGGAGTCAATGGGACCTTCTTCCTTTGAACGACGGACTACTGGAGCATCAGTGGGAGACACCCGATGGCCTTAGCAAGTATTGGCAACTGGTGGTTCCAAAAAAGATGAGGTCCAAGATCTTGGATGAGTCCCACAACCAGATCACTAGTGGGCACCTAGGAGTGAAGAAAACTCTAAGCCAGTTGCAACAGAGGTTCTACTTGATTGGTGTGCACCATGATGTTGAAGAGTGGTGCTGGGCCTGTGATGTGTCTTGTGCCAAGAAGGGCCCTAAGAAACGTGGTTGCACCCCTCTTCAGCTGTACCAAGTAGGTGCACCGATGGAAAGAGTTGCGGTGGACATTGCTGGACCTCTGCCACTGACTGAAAGAGGAAACTGGTACATATGTGTTGCCATGGACAACTTCACAAAGTGGCCAGAAGCCTATGCTATCCCTGAGCAAGAGGCTGTGACTGTTGCTCAGGTGTTGGTTGACTAGTTTTTCTGTCGTTTTGGGATGCCACAAGAGCTACATTGAGACCAGGGTAGAAACTTCGAGTCTGCTGTGCTCTGAATGCTGCAAGTTAATGGGGATCAAGAAGACCAGGACGACCCCCCTAAGGCCACAGTCAGATGGGATGGAGGAGAAATTCAACTGGACCCTGGGACAAGAACTGGCCAAGTACGGCATAGATGGACAAACAGAATGGGACCAGAAATTACCTGCATTGCTGATGGCATATCGGTCTGCATCCCATGCATCTACCGGTTACACTCCTGCAAAACTGATGTTGGGCCAACCTGGTGAAGAGCTGCCTATAGACACCATCGGCCATGCAAAGCAACTTCAGGAAAGGCTGGCTGAGGTACATCATCAAGTGCGAGGAGCCCTCAAGTTTTCAGGAGAAGTGATGAAGTGCAAGTATGATGCCAAGGCAAGTGAAGTGGGCTTCAAGGATGATGACCAAGTTTGGTTATACAATCCTCAGCGAAAGAAGGGACAGTTACCGAAATCGCAGAGCCCATTGGACGGGCCTCAAACTCTGTTGGACCACCTATCAGATGTAACATATCAGATTCGGGGAGGCAGGAAGTCTCAACCAAATGTGGTACATGTAAATTGTCTGTGGCAGTACCATGGGCCAGGACAGTACGGCTGGGATGTCTCCGAGGAATCGTGCTCACCCGCAGCTGAGGATGTTAAGGAGGACCAAGGAGCTGAAGTGCAAGAGGATGGTGACAGTTTCCCAAGAGAGGAAGTGAATCAAGAAGAGGACCAAGACCTTCCAGGAGTGGATGGTGTGGAGGAGCAAAGATGCCGTCGGAAGCGGAATAGAAGAAGACCTGATAAGTTGAAGGATTAGTTTGTGTATAGTTAAATGTTTCATTAGGATTTAGGGTTATGTTTATATATATTGTGTAGTTTTGTTGGGATGACAAAAGACTAGGGAGGGGGTAGTGTTAGGAAGCAAGATTTGCTAGTTCGGTGCTCGAGAAGCATCTTGATGTTTTCCAATGTTTACTGTGGCTAATTCTGGTATGAGTCAGAGTTGCTAGTTTGCCTGCTGTTTGTGAGCGGACTTATTTTGTAAGTTATGCATTAATTTTTCTGCTCTTTTTCTTTATAATGTTTTATTTAAGTGACTGCTTGTTAAATTATGTAATTTAAGTTCGTATGGTAAATGATGTAGAGTGTTATGTAATGTAAGAAAACTCTGGCATGTTTTGATATCTCCGAGTTGGCAACTGTTGTTCTCGTAGAATGTAGAACTTTCGCGAGCAATGCAAGCCTATAAAAGGATGGATAAGAGACTAGAACAAGTGCAGTATCAGTTTGTATATTTTCGGTACTTGTGTGATAACAGTGAAGTGTTGTCAGTCATTAAGTGTAATAACAGTGAAGTGTTGTCAGTCATTAAGTGTAATAACAGTGAAGTGTTGTCAAGCATTAAGTGTAATAGCGGTTAGGAAAGTTTGTATAGCTCCAGTGCTTGTAAGAAAAGTGAAGTTGGAAAGCATTCAGTGTAATTATTAGGGAAGTAAAGACAGTGAACTTGAGAAGCCATTGTTTATTTTCGCCTCAGCTGATCTTATGTGCAGTACATCGAGAGGCTGATCATGGGAAGAATAACTCACCGGGCAACGTCCTTCCTGTACTGAACTACTGTTGTTGGAGCCTGTGGCAGTGTGGTGTGGGAACGTAACTCTATTTTTTCTTCAAATATGCAATTTTTGCTCCAAAAATTAGTGTATGACCTTCGAAAATATGTCATGGTTATTTATACTTGGCATAAGTACTTGTGTTACCCTAAGGTACCCGTCCTGTATAATATCATCAACATCTAAGAAAAAAAGTGCTAAGAAAAATAATAATAGTACTTACCAAAACAATAAACTTCGCCATATATATATATATATATATATATATATATATATATATATATATATATATATATATATATATATATATATATATATATATATATATGGCGAAGCTTAATGTTGAAATTATTGGGGCCATCATCTCGTCAGCGTATGAGGTTCTTCAGCACCTCTTCTTATCTATTTTAAATCTACATTCGACACATAAGTATCCTCTTCTCCGCTAAATGCTTGTTATATTTATCATAACAGCATCTATCTATCTATCTATCTATATGTATGTATCTATCTATATCTATCTATCTGTCTGTCTATGTAGAGAGTGTGTAAACTCTCTTGTATCGGTCACTATATCATCCGGAATGCGTCAATATCTATCACAGCAAATGGAGGCGATTTTTTTTTTTTTTATCCTCGAAAAGCCCAAATTTCGAAATCATCTAAATTCGGCGGAAGTACTGCCACCTAAACACTGCCCTAAGTCTCGTCACGTAGACACTTTTTTCCTTTTGCCAAATTTGGCAATTTCTTTCTATTTTGTTGCCTGTACGACCATATCTTTTATTTTGTTCTCATGGTGATTATTAATTATGCATATCCCACCTCTAAAATGTATTTCATACTCATATTTCCCCGTGTATCTCGTCTGAAAATGGATGACAACGTGTCGGTCTTCTCCCTCCCTTTCCCCTGTGCCGCCCCTCTGCGACAGGTGCGCATTCGATGGAGTTTGTCAAGTGTTTCATCATCCCTGTCCTTCATGTCGTGCTGGCCTGTCTTCTGTTGGCATGTTTCTCAGTGGCACCTCCACCTGCCAAGCTCACCCGAAATGTCATATTCCAAGAAAAGAAGCGGGAGATTATCGGCAGACTGGACGAAGGATGGAGAGTGAGTCGGGCAGAGGAGGTGCAGTGCAATATCTCCTCCTGTGGCACTGAGCCACATGGGATTTACGCCACAAACCATGGAGGATTAACTTTATCATGAAGGTCTCCAACTACTCTCTGGAGAGTTTATTTCCCCTTAACATCTGTTATTTGCCTTGCATGCCTCACAAGTCTCTCCTCGCTACTTGGTTAAGTCATTATCCTCTCTCTGTGTGCCTTGCTATGATGTCTTGATCTGCCTGACCCTGCTTCCTGGTGTAAAGTGTACGTTGTGTATACAGAATTAAGTATTGTTTATCATAGGCCTAAACTTATGTAATATTATTGACCTAAAGTTAAAAAAAAAAAAAAAGTATGTGAAATATTGTTTGTAACACGGAAAGAAAAATATACAGTACACTTTATATCTGAAATGACCTGGGTTTGTAAAAGGGAAAAAGAGGGATATATTTATCTGAAATTCTCTGGCTACTTTATGGTGAATTTAGTCCCTGACGTCTTCTGTATTATTTCTTTCATTCATGTCTCGCACCGTCACATCACTCTTCACGTTTGGTTTGGTTTCCCTATTCTCTTTTTGTCTACCTTGCTAACCTACTTTGTTCTGTCTAAGTCTGCCCGTGGGTGTCAGGTGTACAGTGTGTGTGCTATGTTAAGTACTATTAATCACAGGCTTAAAATGGTGTGATTTCTTATCTGTATAAACAAATGTACCGTCTAACATCAGCTAAAAGAAAATATACAGTACTCATCACGTCTGAAATGACCTGAGTTTGTACAAGGACGAAAGAATGATATTTAATCCTCGAATATGAAAAAAATAATAATCTTTTTTCTCTTCGTAAAGAAGTTGAATTCTGCTGTAGAACTAACAGTTCCATAAGTTTATATTTTTAATATTTATTCTGCACTGGACTGATTGATTTGCATATATTGTATTCTACTGTACCGTCTCCAAAGTAGTGATGAAGTGTGCACAGTGAAAGACAAAAATCGTGTTGTGAAATTTGATGAAAACATTTAAGGAAGGGCTCAAGTTTTGGTGCGCTGTGCTTGTGTCACGTGGACGGTTGGTGGTGTGGAGAAATGGGAATCAACTACCACACAGGACGCTATCAAATGCTATTTCGTAGGGTCTAGGTTGTTTGTTCTTGATGTGCTACAACATACTGTATGTTACAAGGGTATGTTGTGGGAGAGGGAAGTACTACGTTGTGTGGCTTAGTGAGCTCCATGTGCGTGCGAGTCTGCTTTTTTAACAGCTAATCCCTTCTGTGACAGTCGGTGGTGGACTTAACTAGCCGGTTAGTCAAAGTTAATCCGGCTTAGGAAGGATTGGGCAGTTGTACAGCATACCTCAGCAGACCAGTAGGCGACCACGTGGTGTACTGTAGTGTACTGCATGTTAGCATTATCATGTGGTAGGCTACTGTAACACTGACATGACTTGCCTTTTGTTCCAGGTGAAGAGCCTGTGGATGAGAGCCTATTTTTGTTAAGTGAAACATATCTATATATCATGTCTTTCGGACTGCTACTTTTATATGATGGATATTAAGCGTTTCTTAACTGTCCTCCTTTTTACGACCATGTCAGCAACTCTGTAATTCATTTAGTTGAGTAAGTGTCTGGAAGTCAATTTTCCATCTTTATTTACTTTGATTCTAAATTAGCTTCTTAAGTTGGTAATTTTGACCTATGATTGCCATTATCTGCCAGTGTTTTCAAAATTATTTAAACATCTCTACATAAAAGGATAGAGTTACTTAATAATGATAACTGTATGCTTTATTAAGAGTAGCGAACTGAATCCCACAGACTGGAGTTCGACCACAACCCTGAACAACAATGTCTACGCATAATAATTATTCATGAGCATCATTCTAGGTGCAATTCGCCTCTTGCACTGCTTGCAGGTGCTGCTCCCATCACGTGATAATTGCCTGGTCCTGTAGTGGTGTGTTAACAGGAAGGCAACCTGACTGACCGTTTTCAGTTCTGCCATCCTCTCGAAATCTCCTAATTCACCTCTCTTTGGTTCTGCTTATACCAAATTTTCGCGCTATCCGTATAGGATTCTCTTCTCCTAGATAATGGGAGATCATGCCACCTCTCACTTCAGTAACTTTAGGATGGATGTTGCTTTCCCTCTACATACCAAGACAGATAGCAGGGCAGATTGATGTTTTGTCGTATGGTGTAAGATGAAACGGCCAGGTGATCATCGCCTCACAGAACATGATTTGCATTTCGCCTATGATACGAAACTCCGATGAAGTATTTCTTGCTTATCGATGTTAAGGCTTCGGAATTTTCTGGGTTCATTTATACCGTAATCCCATTACAAGTAGATCTAAAGCTTGAGGAAGGCAGGCTGGCCAAACACGAGTATGGAACTGTGGATGAGCTGCCACAGTGTTTCACGTGTTACACTGATATAAGGACAGACCCTCGACACAACTTTTGTATTACATTGTATACAGTAGTTGCCCAAGTGGAAACTGAAAAAAAAATAAATAGTGTTGTGATGCGTCGAGATAACTGGTAGCTTCGTTGCTGTAAACATACGTACTTTATGAATGAAAGCTCAGACCATAAAGCCTTTGTTAGAAGGGAATTGATTGGCTGAGAGGTTGATAACGGATAAAAGCAAGTATCTCCTTTATATTCGTTAATAATGGGCAACTAATTTGTAGTAGAGTAAAACAGAAAACATGAATGTAATTAAATATATACGTAGCAAATGAATATAAGATAAAAAATCAACAAACAAACCTGGCAAAGTAAAGAAACAAGCACAATTCCATAATCGCATTAACTGGCATCTCTGCACGCAGCAGGAACCTGGTGATAAGAATAGCTTCGTATTCGATTCACTGAGGCAGCGAGACTGCATACCTTTTACCATTTTTAGCCTGATGTCCCTTTATAGAATTTTGTATAATTTACACTACCTTTAAGTAACCGCATTGCATATAGTATCTTGTAGAATGCACATAACATCATCATCAATAAGGTGCCTTGGCCATATAATGAGTTTGACTCATCAGAACAGAACATACGAATATTCAATCTTAAATCTTACTATGATCGCCGCGTTAGGAAACTAAATGGTGGGGGAAGCACAGGATTGATTTCCAGTTTTTTCACATTGTGCTGTGTGTGTGTGTGTGTGTGTGTGTGTGTGTGTGTGTGTGTGTGTGTGTGTGTGTGTGTGTGTGTGTGTGTGTGTGTGTGTGTGTGTGTGTGTGTGTGTGTGTGTGTGTGTGTGCGCGTGCGTGCGTGCGTGCGTGCGTGCGTAGCTGCGTGTAAACGCAGAGGGAGGGTGGGGCGAGAAGCTGGTGGATGATTGTAAGAAGAGATCAGAGATCCCCCTTCCCTTTCTCTTGCCCTTTGATCACCTACCTATCATTTAATACTTAGTCCCGTCGGAAATGAAGCAAAAATATAAAAATTTTAGTATTAACCATTCATTTCATAACTCACAAATTTAATATGGATTTTTGAGAGGCTATGTTGTTGTAGTGGTGTGAATCATGTTTGAAAAGGAGTTTCTGCAAGTGGAGTATTTATCAAACGAAAGAAATCACTATTTTGCTGAAAATAAGCGTTACATAGTATTTTGTAATAAATTCATATTAGTTTCTGCATTGAACCAAGATTTTAAGGTGAAGTATTTTGTAAAAGGTAGCTTCGTTTTAATTTCTTCCGGCTGATAGTATCCGTCTGAATAATCTTGGCAACAAAATATTAATTGTGATGGACAAAGATTTTTTTTTTTCTCAACGTTAACACTGTGTTGTCATTCTAATGTTAAAGATAAATTTTTCTAAGGTGGTAGTTTACACACACACACACACACACACACACACATATATATATATATATATATATATATATATATATATATATATATATATATATATATATATATATAGTGAGATCCACAGAAGAAAAAGTAATTCAGCTCGAAGACAGAAAACACCTATTTTACTACAGAGGAAAGGAAAATGAAAGAGTTAGTGTATTTCTAATTAAAAGGAATCTTGCAGACAACATTTTTTTCAGCAGTGTATCTGACAGAGCAGCATTTGTTGTCATTAGACTATGCAAAAAATATACCATGAAAGTCATACAAGTATATGCACCAACTTCCCAAAGCCCAGATGAAGAAATAGAAACATTCTATGATGACATCTCCCAGATTATGGAAGAAGAAAAGACAACATATACTATACTCATGGGAGACTTCAATGCAAACGTTGGGAAGTCGAAAATGGAGAAGCATGTATGGGAAAATTTGGAGTGGGAAAAAGGAATGAAAGAGAAGAAATTATGGTAAATTTTGCCGAAATGTTTAACATGAGAATAATGAACACATTCTTCCACAAAAGAACAGGAAGAAAGTGGGCCTGGAGAAGCCCAAATGGAGAAATAAAGAATGAAATCGACTTCATTATTGCAGATAAGAATAACACGATCACAAATGTCACAGTTATCAGCAAAGTAAATATAAGTAGTGATCATAGAATGGTGGGTTGCACAGCCAGATTCAGTTTCAGAAATGAAAGAAAGAAGATGATTAAAGATAAAAAGATATGCCCAATAATAGTAAATGAAAACAGAGCAGCCTTTCAGTCGGAAATAAGGAACAGATTTCAGGCTCTAGGTAATGCTGAATGTGACATTGATGAACTGAATGACAGACTAACAAAAGTGCTATGAGAATCAGCAGAGGTTGTGGGAAAACCTAATACAACCAAAGCCAAGAAGTATTCAGAAAAGACACTCGAGCTTGTGAAAAAACGAAAAGAAATGAAAGTACAGACAAAGAAAGACGAAATAGAACGAGCAGAAGTAAATAAGCTTATCAACAAAAGACAAAGAGAAGAAAATAGAAAGAGAAACATGGATTAGATCAAAGAAACCATCAAAAATGGAAAAAGTCTGAAACAGGTCCGAAGCAAAATGGCACTAGGAAAGCAACAAATGACATCACTGAAAGACAAAAACCGTGAAATCATTAAATGCAGAGATAAGATGGTGAAGAGAGTTGAAGAATTTTACAAAGAACTGTATGCATCAAAGACAGTAGTACCAATAGCTAACTTTTCAGCTGACACAAGTGAAATACCTGAGGTAACACCAGACGAAGTAAATATTTGTCTTAAAAATATGAAAAGAGGCTCCGGGAGAAGTTTGGAATAGTAACAGATTTGCTGTTGGATGCCGGAGTAGAAGTACAAAATAGGCTTTCTCACATATTTACCCACTGTATAAAACAGAAGAAAATTCCCAAAACATGGTGTAATGCAATAGTTATTTTACTCTACAAAAAAGCCATTAGCTTATTATCAGTCATTTACAAACTCTTCACTAAAGTCCTTACGAACAGAAAAACAATTTTGGAGGAAAACCAACCTCGTGAACAGGCAGGATTCCGAAGCGGGTATTCGACCATTGATCATCTACATACAATGAACAAGCTAATTGAGAAAACTATAGAATATAATAAACCACTTTGCTTAGGTTTTGTTGATTACGAAAAGGCTTTCAACTCAGTGGAGCACATAGCAATTATAAATTCATTGCGAGAACAAGGAGTGAATGAGAACATTGTAAACCTGCTCGAAAACATAATATAAAGAGGGAACTGCTACAGTTAAATTACATAAGGACTCAGAAAAAATTAAGATTGAGAAGGGCGTGCGTCAGGGAGATACAATTTCACCAAAATTATTTACATCATGCCTAGAAAGTATTTTCAGAAAGCTAGACTGAGAAAACAAAGGAGTGAACATTGATGGAAAAAAACTAAACCATTTAAGACTTGCAGATGACATTGTCCTAATCTCAGAAACAGCGGAGGGATTGCAATAAATGTTAAATGACCTGAACAGAAGAAGTCCGGAAGTAAGACTGAAGATGAACCAAAGTAAAACTAATGTAATGTTTAATCCACAAACACCAAAGAGCGTCATCAGAATAAGCGATGAAATTCTTGAGGAAGTAAAGGAGTACAACTACTTGGGGCAAATACTAAAATTAACGAAAGATCATGATAGCGAAATAAAAAGACGCATTACAATTGGATGGAAAGCTTTTGGAAAACATAGAGACATTATGAAAAGTAGCTTGCCAGTTTGTATGAACGAAAAGTATATAACGAATGTATAATTCCAGCTATGACGTATGGTTGTGAGACCCGGAAACTGACGTAATCAATGGAAAATAAATTAATCCGTTCTCAGAGAGCAATGGAAAGGTCAATGTTGGGAATATCTTTAAGAGACAGGAAAAGATCAACTTGGGTGAGAGAGCAGACTAAAGTCAAAGATATTATAGAAGTTATAAAAGAATAGAAATGGAGGTGGGCAGGCCATATAGCAAGAATAAGGGATAACCGATGGAGTAAGAGGCTGACGGACTGGACACCAAGAGAATGTAGGCGTAGCAGAAAAAGGCCAGACAGGAGATGGAGAGATGAGATACAGAAATTTGCATGGAAAACGTGGCAAAGATTGGCTCAGTCAAGGAATTCGTGGAAAAGGTTGGGGGAGGCCTTTGTTCAGCAGTGGACTAGTTATGGTTGATGATGATGATGATATATATATATATATATATATATATATAGAGATATATATATATATATATATATATATATATATATATAGTTATCCCTGTATCACCCGGACGCCCAAGACCCGGAACCCAAAGTCCCGGACATATTGGGCTCGGGTCCTCAGACACCAAAAGTGGCAAAATATATATATATATATATATATATATATATATATATATATATATATATATATATATAAATCAAAAAAAAAAAAAAAATCGACACTACTTTGAATTTGCCACACGGTGACGAACAGCTGTGTTTTGGTGCGTACTTCCTCAGACGTCCGCTAGAGTGTCCCTGCATCCTCCCCATTTCCCGCCTACCCACCGATGTGACTGCACGTTCGTCGCTATGGCTGGCCATGTGCTAGTATTTTTGGTGGTCCCCTACCTGCTGCAGGCCATGCTGTTCCTCTGCTGCCTCTTACTCGTGTGTGTGTGATGATGGCCCTGCCACCCGAGAAGAGGAAATGAGTGGTTCTGACTCTCGAGAAGAAGAGAGATATTGGTGAAGGTGGATGTGGGATAGTTGACTTTCCACATCCTCCATAAATTCAGCCTGGCCTGCTCTACCTTGTTTGATATCAAGAAATCTCAGGACAAACTCACCCAGTACACGGCAGACTTCACATTGAAGACCAAATGCAGAGGAAGATTATGTACCCTCCCAGGTTTGCAGAAGTTGACCGCTCCATGCTGATTTGGTATCATCAACAAGGTGGTGTTGCTGCATGGTATGGAACTGAAGGCTGCTGCTGAGAAGTTTTCAAGGTTACATGACACCCCAGACTTCAAGGCATCTGAAGAGTAGCTCTTTGCTTTCAAGCTACGACATGGACCTACCAACTCTAAGGCCCATGGTGAAGCTTTGGACGCCAACAAGGATGGAGTAAAAGAGTTTCGGCAGGAGGTGAAGGGCTTGGTCAATAGCGAGGGCCTCAATCTTGGTCAAGTCTACAGCGCTAATTAAACTGGTCTCTTCTATTGTTTGCTGCCCATGAACGCCCTGGCAGAGGAGATAGAGAAGTGTGTACCTGGACTCAAGCTCTCCAAGCAACGGATATCTGCTTTGTGTTGTGCCAATGCTAACAGGATGCACCAGCTCAAGCCCGTTATTGCTGGCCGTGCAAAGCGGCCTTGGTGCCTTCATGGGTTAATGGATGTCCTTTCTGTCGTTTGGTACCATTCTGTGAAGACTTGGTTCACAGTCAAGGTCTTCAAAGACTGGTTTCACCAGCACTTCGTCAAGGAAGTCATCCATCATCAGACTTAACACACTGGGAATCCTACACAACCAGGTAAAGACTCTCTTTCTGGACAATGCACCTGCACATCCGTCAGACAAGGAGTTGGTGGCTGAGAATGACCACATTAGGTGCTTGTTTTTGCCACCTAATACTGCTGCTCTCATCCAACCAATGGACCAAGGAGTGATCATGGCTACGAAGAGGCTGTACCATCGGAAGTTCCTGGACGAGGTGATGGCTGTTCTCGAGGACGAGGACGAGCACAGGGAAGGATGGGACAAGTGAGGCCAGCAGACTGTGGAAAACCTTCGCCGCTACAATCTCAAGTCAGCCATCTACATCTGGGCCAGTGCATGGAGGGAAGTCCCTGTCAAGACTCTTGAAAATGGTTGGTGTCGTCTGGCTCTCGGAGCCGATGTGGTGCACAACTCTCTAAGTTTTGGCGTGGATGAATTCCATGTGTGTCTTTGTGCGGTTGGTGATGAGGTGGATGTGGACGATGTGCGTGAGTGGTTGGATGACGACGAGGGCGATCCTTGGTATCAAATCATGTCTTATATCAAGATCGCATCTTCAGTTGCAGGTACAAGTACCCAGCTGGAAGATTCCAATGAGGACAGTGAGAATGATGCAGACTCCTCTCAGCACACCATTACTCCAGTCACCCCCAAGCTGAGTGCATTCTGGGAGCACGTTGAGTTCGTTCTGGACTACCCTGAACACCTGAACTGTGACAAGGAGATGGGGCCCCTGGGACTTGTGAAGGAAGTGCGTGCTTTTAGGCAATGCGTCAACAATTGCCAGAATTGCCGTTCCTTACACCAATCAACCATTGACACCTTCAGGCCCGTGACCCTCGCCATGCCCGGCCTTGGCTCCACACCACTGCCTCACCATGACCTCCCTTCCACTTCCAAACCAAGCCCAGCATATTGGCCATGGTGGAGTCTCCACTGGACGTGAGTTTGTGGCTATCTTTAGAATCGTCTGCAATGGGTAGCCCATCACGTCCCAGCGACGCACCCCGCAGCCACCTGCAAGACATACTCTCTGGCTTGAACAGTGAATAAACAGCAAAAACTTGCCACTAGATCACGTGGGAATTTACAGTGTTGTGGTGTTAAGAACAGAATGTGTAGTGTTAAAAAATTAGAATTCACAGTGCAAAGGATTAAGAGCAGACTGAAAAATTGGCTTGTTGAAACTGGCATGGCGCAAGTAAGAAAAGAATGTGCAGTGTTAAGACATTAGAATTCAGAGTGCAAAAGATTGTAGTGCAGAGTGAAACACTGGCGTGTTTCAAGTGCAGTGCATGTAAGAAAAGAGTGTACAGTATTAAGAAATTAGAATTCCGAGTGCAAAGGATTAAGTGCAGAGTGCAACAGTGGCATGTTTCAAGTGCAGCACATGTAAGAAAACTACATGCAGTGTTAAGAAATTGGAATTCAGAATGCAAAGGATTAAATGCAGTGCAACACTGGATTAGTGAGCATGCTTCAAGTGCACCTTCACCACTGTCAGAGCCTGAGAGGAGGAGGGTTAATCTTTGCGACGGTCACAGACGTGTCGTTAGTACCCTGTATACTTCTAGTTTCCATACTCACTTCTAATTTCTCATTCTCTGGGTCCTTTTCATTTATTTCATGGTTACTGCCCCTTACTTGTGTGCATAGGGTCTTAAATAGGTGCTGGGCACATCCAGTAGGGAGTTATTTTAACTGGCTTTCAAAGTTAGGTTGGGTTGGGGTCTGTAAGTACTTGTCCAGGGGCATTTTTCCCAAGTCCCGGACCAATCCAAGTCCCGGGCATGCCTTTGGCTCTATTATGTCAGATCTTGGAGGGATTATTATATAGATAGATAGATAGATATAGATATAGATATAATCTCTCATCTCCTAAGCTGTTTGAGTGTCCCCCGTAGGGCCGGCCTATCTCAATGGAAGTGTGGATGATACGGCCAATGTATCTCTACGAAGTGGCTTAGGTTGTCTGGGAGAGATTGTATGTAGGGTGAGAAGTGTTTGTAAGTGTAATTGTAGTGTTGTAGTGGCTTTGGATGTGTGTGTAGTCTGTGAACCAAGTGTAATCGGCCTGCGCAAGCCGACTGGGTGCAAGCATACTTTATAGGATGCGACAATTGTTCAACCACAGCACCCCTTGTGTCCGCCAAAGCAGTATGTGGCCAGAAGAACGTTCCCAAAGTTTATTATCCTGGCGGGGCACGAACCCTCGTTCTCCAGTGTACGAAAACGCACACTTAACCACTGTACCACAGAGGCTAAATATATATATATATATATATATATATATATATATATATATATATATATATATATATATATATATATATATATATATATATATATATATATATATATATATATATATATATATATATATATACTACGTTCAGTTTTTTTTTACTGAGGCAAGGATGCACTTGACAGGTTGGTGATGATTGGCTGAATGCAACAAGTCTGAATAACATTTACTAACCCAAATTTCCCCCTCAGATATATGTTTTCAGTTAATAATGCTAACAAATTAAGAGTTTATTTAGTATCTTTGCATTCGGTCAATCATCAGCAATCTGTCTAGTGCATCTTCGCCTTGACAAAAAAAAATAAATAAATGAGTATAGTGTAATCAGGCAGTATACTTTCTTGGAAGCATACGAGGTTAAAAGCTATGGCACATTTTCCTTAATTAATTTTCTTATGTACGGTGTCTATTTGCCATACAAAATTTCTGAGATCTTCTTGGAGTTCTTCAGGGGTTCCTCCAACAGGCAGCGGCATTTTGGAACTATCTTGTTCAATCATCAGGCTGGATCTGATTTTACTTTTTTCCTGTTTTATGGCCATCGCCCACTGTGAGGGGCATTAGGGCAAATAAAATACGTGATGAGAACATGTCAACTTAGCACCAGCACCGCACAAGATGGCCAAGAGGGCGAGATGAGTTGCTCTCCACTGCCAGAGAAGGGGAGGACTTATTGACCTTCTCCTTGGCTGAGGAGCCTGTCGACACATCCTCGGCCATGGAGATGGAGTCAGAAGAGTCCTGCCTCTCCTCGGTCTCTGACGGTGGGTGGTGAACGTCAGCTGTGGTCTTACTCATGTCTAGTTCCGGAGCCAGGTCAGTGATCAGTGTGGCAGTCTTTCTGTTAAGAGGAGCCTCCAGTCGCAGCCTCTTCTGTGGTGCTGTGCGAGGGGTGGTAGGCTGTGGTGGCTGGGCCTGATGGCCCCTTCAGCAAGGGGCAGAATGTACATCATGGGCAAAGCGTTCAGGGATGATAAGGTGAGGC
The DNA here is from genome assembly GCF_032717465.1 of Coenobita brevimanus. Lineage (NCBI taxonomy): Eukaryota > Metazoa > Arthropoda > Malacostraca > Decapoda > Coenobitidae > Coenobita > Coenobita brevimanus. Next base: position 31,325,792 of record NC_137006.1, read on the forward strand.
AGACCGTTCTCCTCAAAGATCTAGGGGAGGAGTACACACAATGCACCCGTGTCACCCCCACAAAAACCCTTTGTGTTGTGATGCACATTTTGATAATGGTGCCTATCTCCCCAGGACTCCCAGGACCCTTGGCATGGCGTTCCCGGGCCGTGAGATGTTGCCGTGCATGGGCAGATCCCTGACGGCCATGCCCTCTGGCCCAGTGACGTCCCAAGCCCCAGGACCCTTTAGAGTCCCAGAGAGACAGAACTCCACCGTCTAACCATCCCCATGGGAGCGTTGGAGGTGCCGTGGGTTTGGTTTAATGACAGCCTGGCAGTGCAGGAAACTATCAAGACCCAGAATCCTAGCGCTTGAAGAAGCCATACCCCGCCCTGACGTTAACCCTTTAAACGTGGATCGTCGCGTTTGCGACGCTCGGCGAAAAGAACATAACGGCGGAGCGTCACGTTTGTGATTCTAGTAAATTTTGAATAACCACGGGCAAGCAGTCTCCAGCTGGTATTGTCTATCAGTACCACCACCCTTTAGCTACAATTAGCATACTTTACCTTTGTACTACTGACCTCCGTTGTTGCCAAGTATCGCGTTTTTCCCCCCTCCCCCCCCCCCACGGCCCGGCCAGCCTGGCTGTGATACATGGCAGCTCTCTGACTGCTCAGATCTGTAAATCTGCACTCTCCTCTCACAAGCAGTTTATGCTAATAGGAAACGCTTGTTTCCCCAGTTGTAACACTAGCTTTTTTTCGCACGGTTTGCCCCTGTTTAGCGTCAGTTTACTGCAGGCTTTCAAAGTGACATTATGGCGAGTTCTAGTTCTTCTGAGTCAGTGCAAGCGGCCGACAGGAACGAGAATAAAGTGACGGGCGTAAGGCAGAATGAAAAGCGTGCCGCGGTGATCTTTTGGGAAGTAATATGATTTGAAAATAATGTAGTATACATGTTTTTAACTGTGAAAACGGAAATGTTTGTTGAGTGACGGGAAGATCGCCGCCGTGCTGCATGTCGGCCGTACGCTTCGTTGATTTTAGCCTTAATTCCAGTGCTTATTGTACAAATACGGATTCCAAACTACCTTTACATTGTAGTATAAAGTTTACTGTGACAGAATGAGGCTGTGGTAGAGGGGAAACCGGGTTGCCGGAGGTGTGAAAGTGAAGATTGGTTACCCAACTTTGCAAGTCTCCACAAGTCCTTGGGTAGTCCACGAAGGCTCAACACCTGTCTCTGGAGAAAGCTGAATGTAAGTACTATCTGCCATACCAAGTATAATGTTCTAGGGTTAATCTCTGATTTTTGGCTAATATTTTCCTACAGGTACTCAGACCGCAATACAACCTCGCCACTCGGGGGAGGTCGACTGTTCACGGCCGCGTTTAAAGGGTTAAACCAAACGATGGTTCCCTTGATCTTCTTCTGGGCCGCCGGAGACTGTGATCAGTTAACTGCCCCCCTCCCCCTCAATGGGTCGCAGGCAGTAACAGGAGATGTGGCGTCCATGGCTGCTGGTTGTTGTCTCTGATGGTTCTGTCATGGGTGGCTGCTTATACAATGTACAGTTCAGGTGAATCAGGTGGAGACAGGTGGGCCGAGCTGATCAACTAAGCTGATTGCTCATTGGCTGCTTCATTGGCTTAGCTTATGTGGTATTTTGATGATGGCAAGATTTGGATATCTTCGACTTGTGTGTTTATTGTAGGTTGTTTGGTGATAACATAGATTGCCTCTAGAAACAAGAGATGGTGAGAGTCTTGTTCTCTGTTGATTATTTTGGTGCTCTTATCCAGGATGTCTGACTTCTCCACTATCAACGCCACCACCAGTGGCCTATATCTTCAGAGGCTATCTGACGAGTACTCACCCGGCTATGTCTATAGCAATGTCAAGACACACAAGCCTAGCAACCCTCTTTGCCTGATCATCTCACAGATACCCATCGCCACCTACACCGTAGCCAAGAAACTCAACGAACTCCTGACACCACATGTACCTAACACCTACAGTGTGTCCTCTGCTTTGGACTTCCTTGAAGTCCTACGCGGCGTCCTTCCTGCTGACGACCACTTCATTGCCTCCCTAGACATCGAAAACCTCTTTACCAACGTTCCTGTGGAGAAGATTGATTTCATACTCGACTGAAGACACCAAGCCCATCGACATTTCAGAGAAGGCCCTGAAGGTTCTCCCGGAGCTCGTCATGAAAGAAGCTCCTTTCACTTGCTCAAGCAGTCAGATTTATCAGCAGCCCCCTCGGAGTCTTGGTTGATAATTTCTACATGGGGACCATCGACTCAAGACTTCTAGCTACTAGCTGTCCCTCCCTATACTGCAGATATGTCGACAATATATTAATTCTTATGAAGGACTTGTACGAGCTGCTGGACCTCAGACAGTGCTTCATCGCTGCCTCTGGACTTAACTTCACCTGTGAAGAAGCCAATGACGCATGCATCCCCTTCCTGGACATATTCGTCACTGCACACAACTTAGGATTCAAGACTACAGTATTCACAAAGTCCATGAACAAAGGACTCTGCCTGAATGAAGATAAAAAGTACCTGTGCTCCACTATCATCGCCTATGTTAGGAGACCCCTCTCCTACTGCTCCATTTGGAATGACGCCCACAAGGAACTAGAATGCGTGACTCAATTTCTCGTTAACAACGGCTACACTAACACTGATGTAATTAAGAGACACATGGACAAATGGTATATCGTATATACTCACCAAGACACCAGTACACCTACAGCTGGTGAATACATCAAGATATACTACAGAAACTACATATCAACAGACTACAAGATGGATGAAAAGGTCATCAAGGACATTGTATATACAAATACACACCCTACAGACCCAAAACAACACCTTGCTTTCATCATCTACTACAAAACAAGGAAACCAGCCCACCTTCTGCTTTGTACTGACCTGCCGTGACCAAAACACCCCTTCAGGAGGACCATGTGATTTACCAGCATAACAGCAACAGTGAGAAGTGTGGGCCTCACTCATACATTGGAATGACACAGGTCAGACTGTCGAGGTGCCTCACCTCGTCACCTACAGAATGGAGCCATTAGGAACCACTACACCATCCTACACAACTCCCATCTGGCGCGACAAGACCTGAATGAGAACACCAAAATAATTGACAGAGAACAAGACTCTTGCCCTCTCTTGCTTCTAGAGGCAGCCTATATTATCACCAAACAACCTATGATAAACACAGAAGTCAAAGATTTTCAAATTCGACCATCACCAAAACGCCACCTAAGCCTACCCAACAAGGCAGCCAATGAGTGATGGGAGCTTAGCTGATCAGCTCCACCTACCTGTCTCCACCTGATTCACCTGAATCATATATAAGCAGCCACCCACGACAGAGCCACGCACTCGTGGATGAGAGGCTGTCTCCAAGCCACAACCAGCATGTCAAAATGCCCTCTGGCCACCACGGGGATACAAACCCGATCCTCCAAAACCTCTCCCTCATCAACCACCATCATCGGGAGGGGGAAGTGGTTCAATTACAGGGTGGGCTATGGCTTTGTCACAAGATCAGACACCTCCGAAGATTTATTCATGCACTGCTCTGCTATCAAGAAGCCTAACACCAAGAAGGCTGGGAAGTCCCTAGCAGACAGGAAGGAGGTGGAACTCGAGATCACCCATGGGAGAAAAGAGCCAGAAGCTACCTCTGATACCGGCCCTTCTGGCTTGAGTAGAATCTAGCCACACTCCAGCTCAACTCCAACATCGTCCTAGAGCTACAGCTGGCAAGGGAACCATCATACAAGCACGGATCTTCGTCTGCATTCAAGCTGCAGTCGCCATCGCCGAGGAAGACCGTGCAGCCCTCATCAGGCTGATCCCTCTTGTACTCCATCACAAGTTGCCCTTCATTCCCATCCCAGAAGGGGCAATTACTTGCCTTCCCTCTCTGCCTCCTACCTCTGGTCCATGGGATGACCACCCTTATTCTAACCTCTCATGTGATCATCCCAAGCCCAGGCTGGACTACAGCACCACCAAACTTACCACCGACCTTCAAGACTCCACACCATCATCTCCAACCAACATCGAAGAGAACCCTGCACATCCCCCTTCTCCGTCACCGCCTACCCCCACTCCTTCAGCAGGCAAAAACATGGAGGTGTGTCCTGCCTCTTCCCCCACTCCAAAACACCTGATCCTCCACCATTATCATCCAAGAAAAAGGAGAAGAGAAAGAGAGGGGGAGGGACGCCAAACAACCGCCACCTCCTGCCTCAGTAGATGCAGACACTCCACCTGAACCACCATTGACCCTCTGTCTTAGCCTCCTGATATCAGAAAACGCACTCTCGCCATCCTGCCACCTCTGGATGCCGGACTTCGCACGTATCTCGACTCTCTTACCATCGACGACATCTTTGAGAAGTCGCAGTACATCGAGAACTACTTCGGAGACGCAGCTGACTCACTATTACGTGTCAACAGCAAGCTGCGATTCACCTCAAGAAATGAAAACTGCCTCACCACTACCTCTCAAAAACACCCAGAAGACGTTGCAATCCTCAACTACTTCGTCACCCCGGACCCATCAGTATCAACTAAGCTACTCTAAGTAACATTAAGAAGCCAAACACCACCGGCCGGGCTAATGTAGGGGCTGGTCCCCTCTTTAGGAGAGAAGAATCTTAAAATGATTGAATGAACGAACGTCAGAGCCATTAGATCCAGCCTGAAGATGGAACATGATAGTTTCGAAATGTTGCTGCCCTTTGGGGAAATCCTGAAGAAACTCCAAGAAGATCATCGAAAAATTGTATGTCAAATAGAAACCATACATAAGAAATTCCGTAAAGGTGATTATACGGCTCCAAGAACACACACACACACATACACACACACACACACACACACACACACACACACACACACACACAAATATATATATATATATATAAATATATATATATATATATATATATATATATATATATATATATGTCCATCCATCATCCAATCCTACATTGCCCCATGAGGAGCGTAGAAGCCCGGGGCTAGGCAGTTGGTCCTGACATTTAAGATGAGAGTGACTGGCCTCACTCATCCCCGAGTGGCATTACACGAGCAATAAACCCCAACCAATCCTTGGATATAAACCTTCATCGGCTCAATCCGATTGGAACGCAATAATTACCCACTAAACCGCCAGGCGCCAAAATTTGGTTATATGGTTACCACCCAGCGTAGTATATGGTTTCCCGGTGTACAGGGAACCATTTCGCTTGGCACTCAGTGTAGAGTCACCCACAGGCAGAAGGAAGAGGAAAGAATGAAGGAAAGAAAGACACATGAGGGAGCGTAAAGTCACCCGTAGGCAGAAGGACGAGAAATGACTGAAGGAGAGAAAGACAGAAGAGGATGGAAGGAAAGAAGAACGGAGGAAAGGAAAGGGCAGACACCCGAGAGCAGCACTACATCGAGTGAGTAGACGGTGAGTGTCCCCACCTACCACCAATATATATATATATATATATATATATATATATATATATATATATATATATATATATATATATATATATATACAAGACAGGGGACCCAAAAATTCATAGATAGGTAGAGCAGTAAAAAGAAATAGTTCCCCCGTTGCCTTAGTAGGCTCTATGTTTCTAGTGTTATTTTTTTTTTCTGTAGGTGACTATTGCGATATTCTTCGTACTACTTTGACAGATTTAAATGTGTAAAGAGTGTGCATTAAATTTTGCCTTTTGCTCGAGAAAACTGTGCCTGAGGCAATGACAATGCTTCAGCAAGCTTTAAAGAAGCATGTTGAGGAAAAACAAATACACGAGTATATAGATGGTACGCCCGTTTTAAGAAAGGAAACATGTCATTTCTGGTCGTCCTCTGACCTCTTGAACAGATTAAAACATGGAGGAAATTCGTCAGGAAATCTTAGAATATCGTTGTTGCACTATTGACGAGCTAGTGGAGGCCACAGGCATTTCTTGTAGTTCAGCTCAGCGGATTTTGTTACAAAATCATGGCATGCACCGAATTTCAGCAAAATTCGTCATCCGTCACCTGAAAGATCAAAAAGCAAATCGTGAGATCGTGTGTCAGGATTTGAAAGAACAGTTGGGAAATGATCCTGGATTTCTTTCATATGTCATTACGGGTGATAAGCCCTAGATTTATAGGTATGACCCTGAATCCAAGCAGCAGTCCAGTCGGTGGAAGACACCAACATCACGATCGAAGAAAACACATCAGGTCAAGCTCAGCATCAAGGCAATGTTGATCTTGTTTTTTGACACTGAGGGAGTTGTCTATGAAGAAATTGTTCCTTGTAGACAGACTGTGAGCCAGCAGTTTTACATTACAGTGCTGAAGCGTCTACAGAAAAGCATCAAACACAAACGTCCTAAGAAGGTGGACACTGAGAAATGGGTCATGCATTACGACAACGCCCCATCACACAACGCGTAGTCAGTTCAGCAATTTTTTGCCAAAAACAACATCACTGATACTCCGCACTCCCCTGTGCTTGGCAGATCTTGCTTCCTGTATTTTTTTTTCTTGTTCCCCAAGACTAACTTTGAACTAAAAGGAAGATTTTACAACTTCGAAGATATCCTGGAAGAAACACAAGAGTCTCTGGACAAGGTGACAAAGACGACTACTTGAAGTGTTTCCAGGAATGGGAAAGCACTTGGACTACTGTAGAGTCCCAAGAGTACTTTGAAGGGAGCTAAAATTGATTTGCTGTAAATCTGATAATCAAGTTTTTTGTTAACAATACCGGGAATTTGGGGATCTCCCATCTTGTGTGTGTGTGTGTGTGTGTGTGTGTAATATATATATATATATATATATATATATATATATATATATATATATATATATATATATATATTGTTACGGAACAGAGAAAGATAACGTACACTTTAAGTGAGAATACGAAGAGTCACTACTGTCCCGTAAAGTTCCAGGTTCAAAACAAAAGAGTTAGGTAAAATTACAAGTTAAAGTTTAATGCACAAACTAACAACAAAACATTCAGAACTCATAAGGATAATGTAATGGCAAATAAACAGGTTAAATATATGGTTAACTGCAATAGCCTCTATTAACACGAAATTAGCAAGAGTAAATTTATCTAAGTCAGCCCTGATAAAATGAGATACCAGATAATACTCAGTGAATGCCAGATAAATTATTACAGATACAAACTATTATCAAAAATGACTGACATAAAACTCTACATTAATCACAAAGACCTCACTAGGCCTAAGAATCAACCATATGCTACACAATACAAGAAAAAATACAACAACAGTTATACTCAAATTACACACAGCTGCTAGATGTTTGGAGATTTCTTGAGCACTCACAATAATAATATCTGTACAGGGGAGGACAGAGATGTGAACAAAATGAGGAGCAGATCTAAGTGGCAATGATGCAGAGACTGAGCTCATTATATAGGGGCCAGCAGAGCCTGATACAACTTGTAAGCAGGACGCGCAAATGAAGCCATGGGGACAAAGAGCTGATAATCCCGCTCTAAGCAACAGAGAGAACGACTTACTCTACTATAACGGTAGAAGGGGGGAACTGAGGCAGAACACGCTCGTGATCAAACATGCAGCATACTGAGCGTTAAAATTACACAAAGGATGATGAAATCATAGGCAATGTAACAATATATATATATATATAGATATATATATATTTATATATATATATATATATATATTTATTGAAATACCAACTGTGACAATTGAGCACCACCGGGACATGGCGACACCCCCGCAGGAGGCGGCCATGGAGGGGCTTTGAGGGTGCATGCGTTGCCAAGGCAGTATGGACCTATGTCCCCGACAACCTTGCGCCCCTATTTCCTGAAACAGACCCAGCAGGAATGTCACAGTCCGAGTACATTACCCTCCAACTCGACCAGCCCTCCACAAGTTCGGGGTGGGGCTGGATATTCAGTCCCTAGAGCACCCCTGTGACGTCCTTTAGCCACACGAAACAAGTGATGGCCTCTTGCCGCACATGCAACGCGATGGCCTGTAGCCACATGAGCCAGGTGACAGCCTGTATCCACATAATAACAAAGACGACCTCTAGCCACTTAATTGCTGCCAACCTCCCCCTCCTGCAGAAACCAGTGATGGCCTCCAGCTGCACTAGGGAAGTGAAGGTTAAGCCCCCTTTCCTTCTGCAGCTGCCTCCAGGATTAAGACACTGGAGACGGCCTCCAGCCACGCCAGCAGGCAGGTGACGGCCTCCTCCCTCACCTCGACTGCACGTCACTCCCCATGCAGGACACCAGTGAGGGTCTCTAGCCACACCTGTGGTCGGGTGATGGCCTCCAGCCACACCTCGCCCATGGTCCTGTCAGGAAGTCGGGCCTTGGCGATGGCCTCAAGCCGCACCGACAGGGAAGGGATGGCCTCTAGCCACCCACACCCTGTTGCCCACAGGATCTTGACGACGGCCTCTAGCCGCCCCAGGAAGAGACACCACCACCAAAGTCTCTCACCCCCTGAGACTGCCCCTGCGGAGTATGACCTTTGCTTGGCTCACCCCTCCCATAGCTGAGTGAGACCCTCCTCCACTTCTCTCCACAGGGGCAGCCCGCACGGGAAGCTTTCCTGCCTGGAAGAATAGTGGCGAGGCCCCGTGCTGTCCCAGGGAGTGTGTGCAGTCCAGCCGATGCCTGTGGGAGACGACCAGCTGACGGACTCCCGCCAGAGGCGACGCCACAGCCCGACCCGGACGGCAGCCTGACGAGAGGGAGACCGCAGGCCCACGGTGCCCCTGTAACCCCGAGGTGTGACCTCTCCAGCCCTAGACGATGGTGACCTCCTCCCAAGGGTGGCCGCAGATAAGCACGCCTACTTGCATTGTTTGGCCTGAGCCCTGAGGACCAGACTACCCAACCATGCCTCACAAGCAGAAGGGCTCTCACCACGCCCAGCCGCAGCCCACAGAAGATGACGTCACCTCTGAGGGTCGTCCCATGGCCCTTAAGAGAAAGGACACCAGACAGAACCCCTCTAACCTCTGGCCGACACGTGGGGGCCACCCAGCTCCTGGACCCTAGTCAGAGCCCTCTGGCCTGCCCAGTGAAACAGTGACTGACTAGTGCATATTGTGACGTTAGTACTCATGTGATATACAGTGCCGAACTAGTGCTCTGGTGACTGCATAGTGCACTGTGTGTCTCTATATTTATATGGTGTGCTGTGTCTAACTAATGCCCCTCCCACCACATAGTATACGGCAGGGCACTTACAGTATATTCAGACTGTGTACTCGAGCCCAAGTAACAGACTGTGTGAGACCTAGCTCCACCTTGTGTACAGTGTCCATCCAGTGCCCTTACGACTGGATAGTATCCATAACCATACACAAACCAGTTAGAGCCCTCCAGTCTGTCTAGCGCATTTGATACTGAATAGTGTATTGTGTATAAATCACATTCATATTGCATACTGGGAGTTGTAATTGAGATAATACACACGTAAGGTTGTTGTCCAGAGTTTTTATGTCCTGCTCTTCTCATTGTGTGCTCTTGCTCTGGTCTCAAAAGATGACCCTGGCTCTGTAGCTGGTGTTTCTAGGACGAGAAGTCAGCCTAAAAACACCTAGCATAACACTGGTGGCCAGTGGTGGTTCTTGACTTGGGCAGAATACAGGAAGGAACAAAACAGAGACAACAGCAAAAATGGCAACAAAACCTCACGTGCAATTACCCAAATTAGACCAGGAACAATATGAGAAATAAGACATGGGACAGAACGAGCATGACTCATTCCTGTAAAGATACAATTAGGTAAGAACAATTGGGTAAGAACATACCTATGCAATATCAAACCGCTGCTTGATATAGGGTTCAACAATGACAAACAGATAATAGCAGTCACCCTACCTCTCTTGGGAAAAGCAGTGGCGAGTATCACACCCAAGATCGTCCCAGAGCTGACATGGGCTAACTTTACCCAAATAGTGATCCAAGCCATCACCCCATCACTGAGAAGGGTTGTGGCACTATCACAACTCGACAATTTAACGTATGACGGAAACCTAGACGACACATTCATCCAGGCCAGGTTTTTTTTTATGTGTTTTTATTATGTGTTCAACTCTGGTCATAGGCTTCACAACCTGTTATCAAGGCCCAGCAGTCCTACATACCATACACCTCTATATGTCACCACTTCGGCACTAACATCCACCGTCCATATTGAATACATCCTAGGGCTGTCTCATACAGGACTGGTGTATTGGTATTTGCGGGGGTATTTTTACGACATGTTGGCGGGTCTCCTGGTAGATCAGTAAAGCCTGATTTTATGAAATTCAAATCCTTAAACTGTTCCCTGCCCCAGCGAGGATTTGAACCTGGGTCCATTAGAACGGCAGACCACCTCTCTACCAATTGAGCCACGCCTCCTCCGGGTATGCGGCGGTGACTCGTACCCGGAATCATGTAGCAACCCGGGAACAACACATACCGGTATTCAACACACTGCTAAGGGTTCTCTCCAGTGTTATCAAGGAACATTTTACAATACACGACCCCTACAGGAGACCTAGATCAAGATATCCAGCTCATACAACACCTCTTAACTTTCTGCTCCATCCTGCAACAAATCAATGTCATCAGTAAAGTCCCCATCCAAAGACCAGCACTACACCACAAACCACAGCCGCCCTCAGCCCACACCAACCCCACACCAACACCCAACCTACCCGGGGCACACCCCAACCCCAAGGGGAACCAGAATTTAATTTCCATTAACCTTTGGGAATTCTCTGCCTGCAGCCACAGATGTCCACTCCACGAGATCAGAGAACAACTAAAGGCTGCCCGGCGCAGACCATTCACCCAGGGGTGATGAAAAGCATCCTCCCTAGATAACGAGGGCCCCAAGGATGATGATGCACCAACCGGGGACACCGACCCTGGAAACAGAGCCGGAGGAAGATGAGATCCCGCGGCAGGTGGATTTTCAGGCCCGTCCCCGCACCTCCCCCCTTTCCAGTCTACAACAAGATGAGACTGAACAGGGTAAAAGCAAGGTTACTGGTCGACATGGGAGTAGCCAGATCCTGCCTGTACAGTCATTTTTACTCCTGTCATAAGTCGGCTTTTGGCCTGCTTTTCCCTACGTCAGCTCATCTCATGGACGCAGGGGCTGGCCCCCTGCCCATCCATGGGGAAACCCGGGCCCTACGCACCGACACCCACCAACAAGTCTCTATTCATCACAAGTTCATTGTATTTGGCACGACCTGCCATGCGTATGATGGTTATCTGGGACTAGACCTCCTTCAGAAGTTACACATGAACATCGATTGCCACAAGCAACGGTTCCAGTTCCAGAAGCCCCCAAACCCCCCTCCCACCCACCCCAGCCCCTGTACATGTGCAGACCCCTCCTCCCTCCTGTCCCCCTCTCTCCCCCTTTTCTCCCCCAGCTCCCCCTCCAGCCCACCTCCCACACCCCACCTCCCACACCCCACCTTCCCAGTGAATATTGCCTCCACCCTAACTTTCCCCTCCCCCCAGCACGAGGTTTGGCTACATCTGAACAGGCCTACCTGGCGCCTCCATCTTGTTCTCTCCCGACCTACCACCCAGGACCCTCTCGGCCTGTCTGCTGTCCTCCGCCTTCCTCCCTCCCTCACATCACAGCAGTCAGAGTAGCAAATATCTCCACCACCCCTTCACACTACCTAAAGGATTAGTGGTAGGAGAAATGGAGGAGGCCGAGCATTGTGCCACGCCCCACTCCCTCCCTTCCATCCTGCCCCCCATACCCGAACATCTCTCACCCCACCAGGCGGAGAGCCTCTGCTGCCTTCTCCTGGACTTCCAAGACCTCTTTGCATCAGGCCCTACCGACATTGGCCACACCACCTACCTGACACATGAAGTACATACCACAGGACCACCCATTCACCAACCATCCCAGTGCAAAAACCCAAAACAACGGATTGAGGAAGACTAACAGGTCCAGGAAATGCTTGATGCTAGTGTTGTATTACCCTCCACCAGCCATTGGTCCTACCCCATCATCCTCATCAAGAAGAAAGATGGCACTATGCGTTTTTGTGTGGACTACTGCTGATTGAACAATGTGACCACCTAGGATGCCATGCCTCTTCCCAAGATGGATGACTCCCTCAACTCCCTATATGGTGCCTCTTGGTTGTCTACCTTAGACTTTCAATCGGGATATTGGCAAGTCCCCGTACACCCCAAGGACAGAGGGAAACTCCGTTTTCCACTAGCAATGGGAAACACTGTGAGTTCAATGTTCTACCATTTGGACTCTGCGATGCCCCCACCACCTTTTCCAGATTAATGGAGTCTGTCCTGAGTGGCCTCACCTGGGAAATCAGTCTGGCATACCTGGACGACGTAATCATTTTCAGCCAAACATGGGCCGACCACCTCCGACTCCACAGGAAAGTATTTTTACACATCCACCAGACCGGCCTCAAGCTTAGGCCCTCCAAATGCGTCCTGGCCGTATGAACAGTTGCCTTCTTGGGGACATCATCTCTAAGGATGGGATATCACCTGACCCCAACAAGCTGCATGCCATCACAGATTTCCCCCAACCAAAAGACATTCATGTAGTCCACGCCTTCCAAGGCCTTATGTTGTACTATTGGCACTTTGTGAAAGAGTTTGCCAACATCGCCAAGCCCCTCCATAACTTGACCCAAAAGGGAGAGCCTTTTACCTGGACCGATGAATCCACGAACTAAAGAGCAAACTCATTACCACGCCAATCGTCGCCTTCCCCGACTGCACCCTGCCCTTCCATCTATACACAGATGTATCATTCATAGCAATCAGCGCTGTCCTCACCCAGGTACAGGAAGGGCGAGAGTACAACGTCGCCTGTGCCAGCCGCACCCTCAACCAAGCCGAAAGGAACTATGCCTCCACCAAATGAGAGTGCCTAGGCATCAACTGGGAGCTAGAACATTTCCGGGCCTACCTGTTGGGTAGAAACGTCACCATTATCACCGACCACCAATCACTTCAATGGCTATGGCAATCTAACACACACAACACCCAACTTATTAGATGGAGGGAAACGCTAGAAGAGTTCACCACCCCGGCAAACTACACTCCAATGCCAACGCTCTATCTCGACTGCCAATCAACTCGATCAACAGCGAATCGGAACTCCTACAACAGTGGTGCAACAAAGATTGCCCCCACTGGATGCCGCCATACCTTTTCTCTAAACTCCACCAGCAGGGAGACCACCTGTTTACCCAGTCAGGACATATAGTGCTCGACCCCAAAACCTCCCGGGACACCATGACGCACTCCACTCTGACAACGGTATTCACCTGGGCATCAAGAAACTGTTACAGATATTCAATGATGCCTATTGGACCCCTAACCCCTCCAACCTGGCCAAACAAGTTACCCAGTCCTGCCAGGCCTATGCGCTAGGCAAGGATGCCACCCACACACCAGACCCGTCAGGGAGCATTATTGCTCACAAACCCTGGCAATTACTATCCGTGCATGTAGTGGGCCCCCTACCACCCACATCCAGTTACGGGTATATCATCACCTTCGTAGACACCTATTCAAAATTACTCATCACTTCACGGTCAAGGAACACCATGCAGTCACTGTGGCTGACGCCCTCATCCGCCACATCTTCCATTACTTTGGGATTCCCCGGGCCCTGCACTCAGACAATGCACCCAAGTTCACCAGTGCCGTATGGCAAGAACTCACAAACATCTTTGGCTATCGCATCTCAGACTCCTCCCCATACTGGCCCAAGGGAATGGGATATGCGAGAGGAGCCATCTCACCCTCATGAACCATGTGCGGACCTGAACAGAGGAAACCAAAAATGATGACTGGCTGGCCCACGTCAATATTGTCCAGTGGGGAGTAAACACTTGTCCCTGGGACGACAGTATATCTCCCCACAAAAGAGTATTCGGGGAGGCCCCTCTCCTCCTGCCTCTACAACAGCACCTGCAGCCCCCCACCACATTCCCCACTTCTGACCCTCTTCACCACTTTAAGAGGTGATTGCACCACCTACAGAGAAATCTAGACCTACAGCCGGACACCGCTCCCTCCAGCCCTTACAAGCCAGGTGACTCGGTAGTGGTAGCAAAGCTATCCACACCCAGCAAAACATCCCCATGCTTTATGGGTCCATACACCATCACTCATGTCCCCAACCCCTACCAGGTTACCATAGACTATCACAACACTCCTACACATATCGGAATTGCCATGTGCGCCCGTTCCCAACCACCACCACCCCACACCACAACCCAACTCCCCCCATCAGCCGCACCATCTCACCACCACCCGCCGCTCCAGATCCTCTATCTAACTCATACAGTTACTATATCACACCCTCCTCCTCCCTGCCCTCCTCACCCACTCCTTCTCCACCAGCCCACTCCCCTACTACACCTCACACCTCGCCTGCCACCTCACCACTGCCGCAAATCCATCCATCTGACCCAGGGACCCCAAATCCACCCCCCTCTGTAGCACACCTACAGCCCTGCACGCCACCCACTGCCGCCTCCACCCTCACATCATCCCCCCCACCCCCTACACCTCTCTCTCTACCGACAACCCATCCCACACCTTAAACACTGTCCGCCACCACTACCTACACCACCCCGTCACCAAACACCCAGAGATCACGCTCATCCCCGACACCATGAGGCCGCACTCCCCCACCACCACCCACACCCTTACCAGACACCCAGATATCACCCTCAACCCCGACACCATGAGGCTACACTCCCACCTCACCACCTACACCCACCCTCAAAACCACCATTACCCGATGCAGCTGTCTTTCACGCCTACCAGCCAGAT
>NC_137006.1:32010695-32013480 GCF_032717465.1 Coenobita brevimanus
AGACAGTTCCAGAGCTGACCTGTTGCATAAATGAAAGACTGGGAGTAACGGTTAACTCTTGCATTAGAGAGTTGGACAGAAAAGTTTGCTGCCAGACAGGTGCTACGCGCCCGTCGTAGAGGTGGAGGAATGCAAGCAGACAGTTCAGAGGAGCAATGACCATTAAAGTAGCGATAGAAAAGAGATAAAGATGCAACAGTGCGGCGAAGAGACAGAGGTTGAAGGGAGTCAGTAAGAGGAGGAGAGTTAATGAGACGAAAAGCCTTTGACTCCATTGAGAAGAGCTGTATGTGGGGAGCCTCCCCACACATGAGAGTTGTACTCCACACAGGGGCGGACAAAACCCCTGTATAGAGTCAACAATTGTGCAGGGGTAAAGAAAGAGCGGAGTCGGCTTAGCACACCCAATCTCTTGGAAGCAGATTTTATATGAGATGTAATATGATCTTTCCAAGATAAGTCCCGAGTAAATGAAACCCCAAGCATGTTCAAGGATGATGCAGGATTAAGCTGAATATTATTAAACATTACTGGGTATACCTGTGGAAGATTTTGTTGGGTTGATAGGTGTAAGAACTGAGTCTTAGATGCATTAAAGATAACCATATTATTTTTACCCCAGTCAGAGATACGAGCCAAGTAGGACATTAGGTGTGCCATAGCCTCATCCCTTGTTTCTTGAAGTAACTGTTGAGATGGGCGTTGCGGGAACCGAATGGAAAGGTGAAGGGTGGAGTCATCAGCGTATAAGTGGATAGGGTTAGATGTACAGCTTAGATCATTGATGAATATAAGGAAGAGAGTTGGTGATAGGACAGAGCCCTGAGGAACACCACTGTTGATAGATCTAGGAGAAGAACAATGGCCGTCTACAACAGCGGCTATAGAACGACCAGAAAGGAAGCTAGCGATGAAGGCACAGATAGAAGGATAGAAACCGTAGGAGGGCAGTTTGGAAAATAAAGATTTATGCCAGACTCGATCGAAAGCCTTTGAGATGTCAAGTGCAATGGCAAAGCTTTTGCCAAAGTCCCGAAAGGAGGATGACCAGGAGTCTGAAAGGTAGGTGAGAAGATCGCCAGTGGAGCGTCCCTGACGGAACCCATACTGACGATCGGAAAGAAGGTTGTGATAGGAAAGATGCCTTAAAATTTTTCTATTAAGAATTGACTCGAAAACTTTTGAAATACAGGACATTAAAGCAATTCGACGATAGTTGGAGGGTTGGGAGTGGTCACCCTTCTTTGGGACAGGCTGAATGAGAGCAAACTTCCAGCAAGAAGGAAAGGTACAAGTTGACAGACAAAGGCGAAAGAGTTTGCCTAGGCAGGGTGTAAGCACAGAAGCACAGTTCTTGAGAACAACAGGAGGGACTCCATCAGGCCCATATGCCTTGTTAGTACTGAGGCCAGTGATGGCAGAAAATACATCAACTGAAGAAATTTTAATGTCAGCCATGAGGAAGTCAGAGGGGGGAAGTGATGGAGGAACAGCACCTGAATCGTCTAAGGTGGAATTGGAGGAGAAAGTCTGTGCAAAGAGATCTGCTTTATCATTAGAAGAAATAGCTACAGAACCATCAGAGTAGAAAAGAGGAGGGAAGGATGATGAGGTAAAGTTGTTAGAAAGATTTTTGGCAAGGTGCCAGAAGGAGCGGGAAGAATTCGAGTTGGAGAGTTGAGAGCATTTAGTATGGATGAAATTATTTTTAGTAGAGCGAAGAACAGACTTAGCACGATTCCGGGCAGAAACGTAAAGATGATGTGATTCAGGTGTGGGTTGGTTCCTGGTACCTTTTTGTAGGCCTTCTCCTTGTTGCGGACAGCATTAGAACAAGCGTGATTAAACAAGGCTTTCTTGCATTAGTCAAAGGATATGAGAAAGGAATGTATGCTTCCATGCCCGAGAGAATAACCTCCGTAATGCGCAAGGCACACTCAGATGGCTCACGGCCATGGAAGCAATAATCATTCCAGGGAAAATCAAAGAAGTACAGCCTGAGGGCCTCCCAGTCCGCGGCTCCAAAATGCCACAGACGACGTTTCCCTGGAGGGTCTACAGGCCGTACCAGAGTGATAGGACAGGTTAAGGTAATAAGGTTGTGATCGGAGGAGCCCAACGGAGAGAAAAGATTAACAGAGTAAGCAGAAGGATTAGTTGTGAGGAAGAGGTCAAGTATGTTGGAGCTCTCTCCAAGGCGGTCAGGGATACGGGTAGGGTGCTGTACAAGCTGCTCTAGGTCATTAAAGATAGAAAAGATGTAGGCTTGTTCACCAGGTGGATCCGTGAAAGGAGAGGAGAGCCAAAGGTGGTGGTGAACATTGAAATCTCCAAGAATGGAGATTTCAGAGAAAGGAGAAATGGACAGAATGTGTTCCATCGTAGAAGTAAGATAGTCGAAGAATTTTTGATAGTAGAATTAGGATATAAGTAAACAGCACAGATATATTTAGTTAGAGAATGACAAGAAAGCCGAAGCCAGAGTGTGGAGAATTCAGAAGAATAAAGTTCAGGAACACGAGAGCAAGATAAGTCATTGCGTATATATACACAACAGCCACCTTTGGCTTTGAAATGAGTATAGAGAAAGTAGGAGGATACAGAAAAGGGGTTGCTGTCGCTTGCCTCAGACAGCTGTCTCCGTTAGAAAAAGAAGGTGAGGTTTAGAGGAGGGGAGGTGGTGCTCAACAGAGCGAAAGTTAGACGAAAGGCCACGAATGTTGCAGAAATGAAGAAGAAGAGAGTCAGACAGTGGTTCCAGGCACCTCGAGTCCGTCACCGGGAG
>NC_137006.1:32013580-32075078 GCF_032717465.1 Coenobita brevimanus
GTTACTTCAAGGAATGCTGGCTGTTTGGAGGAAGATGACGTCAACCTGCTGGAGGTATGTGATGAAGTTGAAAGAACGGCTGTCCACTGCTTTACAGCTGGCGAGAGAGAATTTAGGAGCTGCTCAGGAGAAGATGAAGACTTGAGTATGATAAGAAGTCCAGGTTACGCCACTTTCAGCCAGGAGATCAGGTTTTGATTCTGCTACCAGTTCATGGGCAACCTCTTCAAGCCAAGTTTAGTGGTCCTTATTTCGTGGAGAAGAAACTCAGTGATGTCAACTATGTCATCGCCACACCAGATCGTAGAAAGAACAAGCAACTATGTCACATCAACATGCTAAAGTTATATCACAGGCGGGACGAAAATAATCCAGTCTGCACTGTAGCTGTTCCACCCGAGTCTACAAGTGAAGTTCTCTCCCATGCAGCTTGAGCCTGAGTGATAGTTTGGGGAAGGAATCCTGATATCATGAATGATCTCCAGACTAAGCTTTCTCATCTACCTCCCAAGGAAAGGCAGGAGTTTTCGGCATTACTGCAGGAGTACCCGCAAGTGTTCCGTGCTACTCCAGGAAGAACCACTGTGTTGATGCATGATGTCGATGTTGGAGACGCAAAGCCAATTAAATTGCCTCCTTACCGTGTGAACCCAGTGAAAGTTCCTCTCATCCAGAAGGAGGCTTGGCTACCTGTTGGACCACAAGATGATTGAGCCCTGTCATAGCGAGTGGAGTTCTCCTGTCACTACCTAGTCCCTAAGCCAGGTGGGTCACAGCGGCTTTGGCATCGACTACAGACGTGTTAATCAGATAACCAAAACAGACACTTACCCTCTCCCTCGCGTGGAAAGATTGCATAGACAAGATCGGAAAGGCTAGGTACATAAGTAAGTTTGATTTGTTAAAGGGATACTGGCAAGTACCTATGACTGAACGTGCTAGGGAGATCTCATGTTTTGTAACACTAGGAAAGACTTTTGCATGTTCTGTAATGCCATATGGCATGAAGAATGCACCAGCCACATTTCAGAAGCTCATGAATGTTGTAACAGAGGGTTGTGGCAGGGTGTGTTGTTTTTATATTGATGATGTATTAATCTTCAGTGACAACTGGAAAGATCACCTATGCCATGTCAGTAAATTTCTTGACCGTTTAGTTCATGCTAATCTTGTAGCTAATTTATCAAAGTGTGAGTTTGGTCAAGCTTTCAAGTTCAGTACCTTGGGTATGTAATTGGTGATGGACATGTTGGTGACCACCAGGAGCTAAGGTTCAGGTTATAAGTGATCTTCCCAGACCTAAAAGTAGGAAAGAGCTACAAAGATTTTTGGGAATGGTAGGTTATTACAGGAGATTTTGTTCTTAACTTTTCTATTCTTGTATCACCACTTACAGACCTACTGAAAAAGGGAGTTAAATTTGTCTGGGACCGATAACTGTGAATCCTCTTTCAACAAACTTAAAGCTATTCTATTAAGTCAGCCAGTGCTCGCTACATGCCAAAAATTTTGCTAAGCCTTTTAAGATGGCTGTTGATGCAAGTGGAGTACAGGAGCTGGGGCTGTTTTGCTGCAAGAGGATGATCAGGGTATTAGAACATCCTGTATCTTATTACAGTAAGAAGTTCACTCCCACCTCAAAAGAACTACTCCAAACTATTGAGAAAGAGCTTTTGGCCTTGATTTTGGGTTTACAGCATTTTTAAATTTTTATTTGTGTTCTGGTTTTGACCCCATAGTCATTTATACCGATCATAACCCACTGAAATCTCTTCTTAGTAAGTTTAAAGATAAAAGATCAAGAGAGATTGGACAAGATGGAGTCTACTTCTTCAGGAGCATTCATTAGACATACAACATGTCAAGGGGAAAGAAAATGTTATTGCAGATTGCTTATCTAGACTTTAGACAGATTGTTTTAGAGTAATAAGAAATTTCCTTTGTAAATTTCTTTTTCTTTGTGGGGAGGTGTTACATAGCCTATGATTTCATCATCCTTTGTGTAATTTTAACGCACAGTTGCTGCATGTTTGATCACGAGCGTGTTCTGCCTCAGTCCCCCCCGTCTACCGTTATACTAGAGTAAGTCGTTCTCTCTGTTATTCAGATCGGGATTTTCAGCTCTTTGTCCCCATGGCTTCATTTGCGCGTCCTTCTTACAAGTTGTATCAAGCTCTCCTGGCCCCTATATAATGAGCTCAGTCTCTGCATCATTGCCACTTAGATCTGCTCCTCATTTTGTTCACATCTCTGTCCTCCCCTGTACAGATATTATTATTGTGAGTGCTCAAGAAATCTCCAAACATCTAGCAGCTGTGTGTAATTTGAGTATAAGTGTTATTGCATTTTTTCTTGTACTGTGTAGCATAAGGTTAATTCTTAGGCCTAGTGAGGTTTTTGATTAATGTTGGGTTTTATGTCAGTCATTTTTGATAATAGTTTGTATCTGTAATAATTTATCTTGCATTAACTGAGCATTACCTGGTGTATTTTCATTTGATCAGGGCTGACTTAGATAAATTTACTCGTGCTAATTTCGTGTTAATAGAGGCTATTGCAGTTAACCATATATTTAACCTGTTTATTTGCCATTACATTATCCTTATGAGTCCTGAATGTTTTGTTGTTAGTTTGAGCATTAAACTTTAACTTGTAATTTTACCTCTTTTGTTTTGAACCTGGAACTTTACGGGACAGTAGTAATTTTTAGTATTCTCACTTAAAGTGCACATTATCTTTCTCTGTTCCGTAACAACAGAAGCACAGTTCTTGAGAATAACAGGAGGGACTCCATCAGGCCCATATGCCTTGTTAGTATTGAGGCCAGTGATGGCAGAAAATACATCAGCTGAAGAAATTTTAATGTCAGACATGAGGTAGTCAGAGGGGAAAGTGATGGAGAAACAGCACCGGAATCGTCTAAGGTGGAATTGGAGGAGAAAGTCTGACCAAAGAGATCTGCTTTATCAGTAGAAAAAATTCCTACAGAGCCATCAGAGTAGAAAAGAGGAGGGAAGGATGACGAGGTAAAGTTGTTGGAAAGGTTTTTGGCAAGGTGCCATAAGGAGCGAGAAGAATTCGAGTTGGAGAGTTGAGAGCATTTAGTACGGATGAAATTATTTTTAGCGGAGCGAAGAACAGCCTTAGCAAGATTCCAGGCAGAAAAGTATAAAAGATGTGATCCAGGGGCGGGTTGGCTCCGATACCTTTTATAGGTTCTCTCCTTTTTGCGGACAGCATTAGAACAAGCGTGAGTAAACCAAGGCTTTCTTGCATTAGTCAAAGGATATGAGAAAGGAATGTATGCTTCCATGCCCGAGAGAATAACCTCCGTAATGCGCAAGGCACACTCAGATGGCTCACGGCCATGGAAGCAATAATCATTCCAGGGAAAATCAAAGAAGTACTGCCTGAGAACCTCCCAGTCCGCATCTCCAAAGTGCCACAGACGACGTTTCTTTGGAGGGTCCACAGGCTGTACCGGGGTGATAGGACAGGTTAAGGTGATAAGGTTGTGATCGGAGGAGCCCAACGGAGAGAAAAGATTAACATTGTAAACAGAATGATTAGTTGTAAGGAAGAGGTCAAGTATGTTGGAGCTTTCTCCAAGGCGGTCAGGGATACGGGTCGTGTGATGTACATTCGACAGCAGAAGTTCGTCCCTCTCAGCGTGCGTGATACGAGCCTGTTGATCTGGGAACTGAGATAAAGTTGTCAGGTATGGCTTAAATGGCTAACATTAAAGAAATGTGTTCGGAGATAAGAACACATTCCCTAATGATAACATTGAACTGCAGCAGGTGGGATAATAACGTTATTGTGAAATGTATGACACTGGTGAATGAAGATTCTTCGTTAAGGACACAGACGCACAGGATTATTTGGACTGAATGATGTTACCAGCAAGTAGTACATGAAATATTGTAGAATGTTTGCGGTCCTAATGGTGAGGTTGTAAGAAAACATTGATTACGTCAGTTACACACTAAACAAACACAGAAACTCGACAGGCGTGTTTCGCGAGTATACGGTTTTGTTTTACAAGTTAAATCACTTCCCTTCCTGACCTCTCTCCCCACCCGTTTCTCCTCTTCCCAGTCACGCTCTGCCATCATCCACATCTTGTCGCTAATGCTGAAAATCGAATGCTTGTAGGTAGAGTGTGGAAATATAAAAGTGTTAAATGAGCTTCTTCAACCTCATCGCTACGAAGTGTTATCCATGACTTGAATATAAATGTTAATAATATGAATAAATTGTCACTGTGGTGGTTAGGAGACATTACTCATCATTTATATAACACATAATCATCGTTAATACAGTGCTCCAACTAAAGTACACTCCCTCTCCTAACCCTCGCAGTCCCCTCTCCCCCATCCACTGTCTCCATCACTCCTCCCCCCTCCCTCCCCCCCCTCTACCAGTACCCCTTGTTTCTCTCCCTCAACACCCCGAACCCCTTAACACGGTTTTGCTTAATATACCCTGCTTCGTTTTGTCTCTAACTAGATCGGTTATTCAGAGTTTGAATACAGTTATCATATACAGGAATTTAAGTCGTAATTGTAGTGACATTATAAACACAATACTCGTCCCCATTATGTAGCCAACTGTATTACACACAAGTAACCAGATTACTTATATTACACAATGTCCATCGTAACTCTTAGTGTTCAATACCAAGGACTAAAGAATTAAAATATGTGTAAGCAAGAGATTAATGGCAACGGAGGAGGGGTAATAAAATGATGGCAGAATTGAAGCACTGGCTACTGTTCTTTGAAGAGTTAATGCCTTTTGACCACCACTGTCAATCTAATAATAATTCTGTTACAGAATACAATCCAAAAACATAACCCAAACGTCGTTATATTGTTCGGTTCCTGAGAAAAATGAAGAAGGGAGAGAAAACAGAGATTTGAAATAACTAGTAAATGAAGTCCGGCAGGGTCAGTACAATAAAATCGTGGGAAGGGGTTCGGAGTGTTGCAGGCTAGAAACAAGGGGTACTGGTAGAGGGGGGGGGGAAGGGAGGTGGGAGGAGTGATATAGGCAGTGGATGGGCGAGAGGAGACTGCGAGGGGGTGGAGAGGGATTGTACTGTAGTTGAAGCACTGTATTAGCGATGATTATATGATGAGTAATGTCTCCTAACAACCACAGTGACGATTTATTCATCTTATTAACATTTATATTCGTCATGGTTAGCACTTCATAGCGATAAGGTGCACTTTTATATTTCCACACTCTACCTACAGGCATTCGATTTTCAGCATTAGCGACAAGATGTGGATGATGGCAGAGCGTGACTGGGAAGAGGAGAAACGGGTGGGGAGAGAGGTCAGGAAGGGAAGTGATTTAACTTGTAAAACAAAACCGTATACTCGCGAAACACGCCTGTCAGTTTCTGTGTTTGTTGAGTGTGTAACTGACGTAATCAATGTTTTCTTGCAACCTCACCTTTACGACTGCAAACGTTTTATTATATTTTATATACCAGTTGCTGGTAACATCAGTCAGTCCAGATAATCCTGTGCGTCTGTGTCAATGTAGAATCTTCATTCACCAGTGTCATACATTTCAAAATAACGTTATTATCCCACCTGCTGCAGTTGAATGTTATCATTAGGGAATGTGTTCTTATCTCCGAACACATTTCTTTAATGTTAGCCATTTAAACCATACCTGACAACTCTAAGAGTGTTCCCAGATCAACAGGCTCGTATCACGCACGCTGACAGGGACGAACTTCTGCTGTCGACTGTACAAGCTGCTCTAGGTCATTAAGGATAGAAAAGATGTAAGCTTGTTCACCAGGTGGATCAGTGAAAGGAGAGGAGAGCCAATGGTGGTGGTGAACAGTGAAATCTCCTAGAATGGAGATTTCAGAGAAAGGAGAAATGGATAGAATGTGTTCCATCCTAGAAGTAAGATAGACGAAGAATTTTTGATAGAATTAGGAGATAAGTAAACCGCGCAGATATATTTAGTCAGAGAGTGATAGGAAAGCCGAAGCCAGAGTGAAGAGAATTCAGAAGAATCGAGTTCAGGAACACGAGCAAGATAAGTCGTTGAGTATGTATACACAACAGCCACCTTTGGCTTTTGAAACGAGTATAAAGTACGAGGATACAGAAAAGGGTTTGCTGTCAGTTGCCTCAGACATATATGTTTCATATATATATATATATATATATATATATATATATATATATATATATATATATATATATATATATATATATATACATATATATATATATATATATATATATATATATATTTCATAAATCCAAAGGCCCAAAGTGTGTGTTGGGTGTGGGTGGGGGGGATGGGTTTCAGCGGAGGCGTCCTATATTTTGACTCCTTAGATATGGCAACCCTAGTCCTTGCCATCCTCGTCCGTACACTCGAAAGGCGACCACCATCTTTTCTGACTGGGGTTCAGGCTCAAGATGGTCGTGGGAGAAGTGGGGGAGAATGTGGCCTTGCCATCCTCCTCTGCGATCTCCTCCTCCCTACCCCCGGAGAACCAGCATCTTTTCCGGCTGGAGCTCTGACTCATGGGAGTATTAAAAGATGTAGGCGAGTTCTGTTAGGCCGGTATTCTCGTCGGTTGAGGAAGCTCCGTGACATCTTTTCGTGATGTATTTTGATTATTACACCTTCCTGTCCTCTTCTGTTACATAAATCCTTCCAGTATTGCAACACTGTATTGTGCATATATAAGGTACAGGTGGATATAAACCAGCCATATCCAATAATAAACAGGTAAGGAAGGGAGCATCGACAATGGGACCTTAGTCTGCCTGCTGCTAATAGGACCTTCTAGTATGGTTGCATCTATCCAGTTTGGCCCATTTAGGTCAAAGCAGTATTACGTAGCCTGACCACCACTGCATTGCACCCCTCAGGGTACCGACTGTACATCAGTAAAAGTAAACATAGATACAATTACCCATACGTATTGTTGTTTATTTGACTGATCTCTTCAGCCCGAGGAAAAAATTCCTTTTAGTTTTGCTAACACCAAATAACGTATATGAGAATTTATTGTCAGATGTTCCTAAATTTGCACCAGTAGGTAATTTAGCACGGTGAAGTTTTTTTTTTTCCTTACCGGAACCAAATGAATTTATTCAGCGTAGCTGAACCGCTGTAGATAGGATTCTCCCATGCATAAATCAAACTGTCCAAAGGAAAATAAAATTCTTCTCAGCTTAAAAAAAAAAAAAATCTATTCTTTTTACATCTAGAGAGTATTACTTAGCGCATGTACAAGGCGACATAGCGAAATGGGTTCAGTGTTCCCCAGGTATCGTAAAAAAAAAAAAAAAAAAAAACTTGTCCAGCATCTCCTGAAATTCTCCTGCTGGTTAATTCAGGATTTTTGCAAGCGACGAAACAGGGTATCGGATTATTATTATTTTTTTATTTTACTTTTATCTCCTTTTAGGTCAACAAGAATTAATTTTGCCTTGCTTAGACGGAACGTACATTTGTGCATTGGCCAATGAATGTGTTTCATTTGGGCAACGAGCGTTGTTCCTGTAACTTGCAGCCGTTGGATTTCGTGCGTGTGAAGCTTATATTGACGTTTTTCTTGGTTTGTACTTTTGGCTTTATGTATGAGAGAGAGAGAGAGAGAGAGAGAGAGAGAGAGAGAGAGAGAGAGAGAGAGAGAGAGAGAGAGAGAGAAAGAGAGAGAGAAAAAAGCAAAATAGAACATCATACCTTGTCCGTGTGTGTGTGCGAGGGGGGAGGGGTAGAAATGCAAAAGAGCGTGTTTTGAACATGTGTGTTGGAGCGAGGGGAGAAATGCAAATGAGAATGTTTTGACTGTGTGTGTGTGTGAAAGAATCTATACGTCTTTGTAATTGTGTAATGATTAGCTCTGGTTTTGTGTTTCTGAACAGCCCCGTCTGTATTTTTGTTCTGAACCCTGTCCATCATATGTAGAAAATTGGAAATGATGATGATTATGGTGATGAAAATTACTTCTCGGCGACACACACACACACACACACACACACACACACACACACACACACACACACTCTTATCAAAATACAACACCCACTCTCATTTCGAGCGAGGGTGTAATAAAGTAGATGTGCGGTTTCTTCCTATGCATTCAGCGATAACATGGAAACGGCGTACCCAGTCCTGAGATATGTGTGGTGATTTCGTTGAAATCCATTTAATCACTCTTCCCTATTTCTGATCGATTTTATTTTTAGGAGGGGCCTGGCCCATGCAAGAATCCCTGGCGTGGGGGGTCACGCTGCCCAAATCTCGAAATACGGATCAGAGTCCATTGTACAACACATACCAAGGTATCAAAGCAATATCTGCCATCGTATCACGGTTTTTGAGAAAATTTGATGTGCTGAAGAGGGCTGACCGTCCTAAAAAAGTGGTAGGAAAACTGTATATAGCGGAAAACATTCCCAATAACAAAACGAACTCACCTGGGACGTTTCATTCAAAATTTTCTCCTATTTCTGTTCTTGTTTTATTTTTGGTACGGGGCTGACCATCCCAATAATCAGGAGGGTATGGAATCATGCTCTCCAAATGTCGATGTACAGGTTCTTCCCGTACATTCAGTGAATACATAGAAAATGCATACCTAATCCTGGGATATGTATGCCGATATCGTCGAACTCTATCGGTATGTGCTCACATTCTCCTTTATAATTTTCGGTTATATTTTTAGAAGAAAGCTTAGCCCCCCCCCCCACCCCCACCTCATGAATTATTGGGGTTTCACACACTCCGAATATCGCATTGCGGATGACGGTCCGTTGTACAACATGTACTAAGATATCAAAGCCATATATGCCCTCCTTTCACTATCTGAAAAATATTAGCTGGGCTATGGAGGCTGACCCTCCCCCTCCCCTAAATATCATGGCTGAAAATTTATACTGTATATAGTGGAAAACCTTCCCCCAAAACCGACAAACTCATCTGGGAAGTTTCATTCAAATCCATCAAATGGTGTATGAGGAGTTAAAGCATACACACACACACACACACACACACACACACACACAGCCTGAGCCTAGCGCACTGGAATAGTGCGCACTGCCGAAAATGATACCATCCTGCCTCACTTGAATGATAAAAAGGTGTGGTGATAATAACAAAAAAGTTATAGGCGTGTGGGTGGTAGCATTATCCCTATGTATGGTTGTTGCTCTTCATCTTCTGTTTAAGCATCTCAAAACTATGACACGTTTAATATCGAATTCGTCAGAGGATATTACGTACCCAGTTTAGGTTACACTTCCTCATTGATGTGATGTGAATTGCAGAAGATGGGTTCCAACAGTTATCTCGGGCCAGTTGCCAGAAATTACTTGAAACTTAAGGAATACCACAGTTCCGTGATAATAACCTTAATGGACGTTGTCTTCTGTACTCCGGATGCGTCAGCTTTAATCTTGAGAAAACCCAACCATAACCTTACCCACCCTTACCTACGTCACATGGACCTATCCACCATTCTTGTCACTACATAGTTTATCATCCTTGCCTAGGTTTACTTCCCAGCCTTCTATGTTATCTGCCTTTACCAACTTAATCTACTAAATCTAGCATATCTGACAACGATAGTTGTCAGATATGCTAGACTCAGCTGACTGGAATCGGATTTGTCGGACGTAAAGTGGGATCTGCCTTCCTTGTCCCATCTTGCCTAACGTGTACATCTGGATACCTAATATGCTTATTTCCCCTTAAATACGTTACATACAGTATCTACCTATATCAACGTTCCATATTTACCTGTGTTACTTGAAATTTTTCTAGCATTGATGGCTGCACCTACGCCACAATGCCCTTACTGCTGTTATGTTACATTGCCTACTTTACCTGACTTACTTTAATGAACGCTTTTGTGTCCTGGGTTTGTTAACCTTCACATGGGAGTTTCCATGCCTGTCCTAGCTACCTCTACCTTCCTTACTATGCCTACCTTGAAGCGGTAATTAAAGTTATTTTTTTCTTCAGCTGATGGGCTAGTGCCCCACCCCAGAAAAAAAACTAACTAAACAAGCAAATAAAGCGCCTCGGACCAGGACGGACCATACGTTGACGACTTAGGAACGGACAAAGGACATTCTGAGGTTGGTGACATGGAATGCGAAAGGAGTGAATGATGAGATGAGAGAGAGATTGTTCAGGTGCATGAGGATGCAAGAGTGGATATATGTGGATTGACAAACTAAATGGGAAGGTGAAAGGGTGAGAGAGTGGGAATATGGTTTAGGTATATGTGCGGGAGTTAATGAGAATGAGAGGGCAAGAGAGGGAGTATGTATGATGATATGCAAGAAGTAGAAGGAGAATACAAAAGAGTATGGAACAGTGGGTGCAAGGATTGTATGGGTGAGGATGAAAGTAGGTATACAAGTGTATGTGTGTATGCTCCGACAGAGGACCGAGTGGCAAGAGTGAAAGATGAGTTTTGGGCGAGTAAAGAAGCATGTATGGACAAATTTGAGAGGAGCGAGAGAGTACTTTTGATTGGAGACATGAATGGCAATGTTGGGAATGTATGAGTGAATGGAGTGGTTGGTCAGTGGGGTATGCCAGCTGAAGTAGATGGGAATGGTAGTGCTTTGGTGGACATCTGTGCTGGTAAGTGGTTGGCAATAGCTAACACCTACTTTCGGCATAAGATGATCCACAGGTATACATGGAGAGTAATGAGGAGGATGGATGGTGAACTTGTTGAACGAAAGACAATGATTGACTAAGTGTGTGTGGATGAGCGAATGAGAAGACTAGTGTTGGATGCAAGGGTGTGGAGAGGGTGGGGGAATGGAGTCTCGGACCATCACTTAGTGATGGCCAAGGTAAAGGTGCGAAGTAAATGGGCGAAGAGACGAACGGGAAGACAGGAGGAAACAGCTCCTGTGAGAATTGGCGAAGTTGCAAGATAGTGAGAAAATGGCAGAGTATAGGAGCATAGTGGAAGAAAGACTGGGAAGGTATGAATTAGAGCAGACGGAAGGGATGGAAGATGTATGTATCTACAGAAAAGATAGGCGCAGTGTGAGGTGGTTTGTGGAGTGAGATGCAGGGGTGTGCAAGGGGACAGCATAGTGGAATGATGAGGTGAAACGAGTTGTGGAACAAAAGAAGAAGGCATATAGTGAATGGCTAGCGAATAGAGGTACGGGAGAAGATGAGAAAGAGAAGAGAGTTATATGTGAGCAGGAGAAGGGAGGTTAAGAGACTGGTGAAGAAGAGTAAGAAGAAAGTGGATGAAAAGTTGGGGAGGAATCTGAGTGTGAAATGGAGGAAGAGTAAGAAATTGTTTTGGAAGGAGGTAAAGAAAGTAAGGCAGTGTGAAAGGGGAAATAGTAGTTGAGTGAAAGGAATAACAGATTGTTGAAGAAGAGTGAGAAATTGAGGAGATGGAAGGAGCACTTTGAAGATATGTTGAATGTAGAGAGTGAGAGCAGTGCGAGTATAAGTGGCTGGGGAATGACTGGGAGAAGAAGAGATGAGAGGACGGAGGAAGAGATCAGTAGGGCGGAAATAGTGGAAACAATGAAGATAAAGATGCAAAAGGCCCCAGGAATTGATGGAGTGTGTGGTGAAATGCTGCGGTATAGTGGTGAGATTGTTGTGGAGTGGATAAGGAAGTTGTGTAGATTGGCTTGGGAAGAGGGAAGGGTTCCAGAGAACTGGAAATCAGGTATAATTGTTCCTATACAAAGGAAATGGGGAGAGAAGTATGTGGTAACTATAGGGGTATTTGCCTTCTTAGTGTGACTGGAAAAATATATGGTAGAATACTCATTGATAGGGTTAGGCATATGACAGAGGAGCTAGGTGAAGAAGAACAAGGGGGATTGAGAAAGGGAAAAGGATGTGTAGATCAGATATTTGTTCTAAGATGTTTAGTGAAGAAGTATCTAGAGAAGGGAAAGAAAGTATATGCTGCTTTCATGGACTTGGAGAAAACTTATGACAGAATAGACAGGCAAGATATGTGGAAGGTATTAAGAATATATGGAGTGCAGGGGAAATTGTTGAGTGCTGTGAAGAGTATGTACGAAGGAGCTTGGGCTACGGTGCGAGTGGATGGTGAGCTGAGTGAGTTCTTTGATTTCAATGTGGGACTGAATCAGGGTTGTGTGATGTCTCCATGGCTGTTTATTATATACATGGATGAGGTTGTAAAAGAGGTGCAAGGTAGGGCAGTGGATGTGGGGGTGGCTCTAATGAATGAGGGTGAGATTTGGAAGATTCCGGTGTTGCTGTTTGCTGATGATACAGTATTGTTGAGTGAAGATGAATGGGAGTTGCAAGGTTTGGTGAATGAATTTGGGGTAGTGTGTAGGAAGAGGAATCTGAAAGTTAATGTAAACAAGCGTAAAGTTACGGTTTGTGAGAGGAATGAAGTCACAGAATGCTCTGTGAGGTTGGATGGTGAGGATACGGAGAATGTGAGTGCATTCAAGTACTTGGGTAGTGTGATGAGTAAGGATCGAACTTTTGGGGATGAAGTGCGTGAAAGGGTACTGGAGGGAAGGAAGGTTGTTGGTTCACTGAAAGCAGTGATGAGAAATAGGGTGAGTATGGAAGGTAAGAAGTCACTGCATGATAGTATTGTGATCCCTACCCCGATGTATGGAAGCGAGGCGTGGACCTTGCAAGAGGGGAACAAGTCAAGAGTGAGAGCAGTGGAAATGAGTTACTTGAGTGGAGCATGTGGAGTGACAGGGAGGGACAGGTTGACGAATGAAGAAGTGAAGGAACGTTGTGGGGTGGATGTGGATGTGGTTGAGAAGATTAGGAGAAATACACTGAGGTGGTTTGGACATGTGGAGAGAATGGAGAGTGAAAGACTGACTAAGAGGGTGTATGTAGGTGAGGTGGAGGGAGAGTGAAGGAGGGGTAGACCGAGGATGAGATGGAGGGAGAGTGATGGAGGGGTAGACCGAGGATGAGGTGGAGAGATGGAGTTGAGAGGTATATAAGGGAGGGGGGAGTGAGTTGGGGGAATGTTAGTCAAATGGTGGGTGACAGAGCGACATGGAGGCGTTTTGTCTGCGGCCACCCTTTGCGGGATTAGGGCGTCGGGCTATAGATAGGTAGTCAAATAGATGATGGGCAGTCTGGGGGTCAAAAATTTTATGGAAGGATAAAATACTTGATAAAAAATGAAATAGTGAATTCTTGAGCTATTCATCTAAGTCTGATTATTTCTTTCACTCGTGAGACATTCCCACAAAGAGTGTTAAGAAATCGATTTACTAGTAAAGGAGGATACACTTGTAGTGAAATGTGTGTCGTACAGAGATGTTTTTTTTTCATAAATCTATTGACTCAACAGTACACTCAAACGATTTTGTTAAGCGCAGAATCATTTTAGGAGATAGGGTTGAAGGAAAAAAAAGGGGGAGGAGGAGAGCAGGTCTTATTAGAAGCTAAGAGATAATTCTTGAGTATGTGCCTGAAGCAAGATTATTTTCTTGGAGTTATAAAAATTAAGTAAAATCAGGAACAGAGAAGAAAAAAAAAAAGGAATAATGGAAAGCAATGAGGTTCTGGTATTGAAACTGTCATACGAGGTGATAAATTCTGTAACAGAGCAAAACAATTTTATGGAAGGGAAACAGTGGAAAGGAAGCAAAGGATGAGAAGCCGTCATACTAGAAGGCAAGTAAGGCCATGAAGTGAAATATTTGGGGTGGAGGGTGATAAATTCTGGAGCAATATAAGCTTTCCAGCAGTGTCCATTTATCTCAAAACACCACAGCCAACTCATTTTCCAGAATTTATATGTCCTGCAACTGAGGCAAAACTGCTTCAGCTCTTGAGTGAGGCGTCTCTTGCTTTGGACTCATGGTTCTTTGTACCAACTTAAGGTCAAAGTGCCTGAAGTACTATGAATATTGTGTTGAAATATGAGATGCTGTTATATTAATGAATAATACAATGAGTGACAGTCGGCGTTGCCTCCTTCTCATGTTGGACATGTACGAATCAGGAATGGGTGTATGTAATGTGTGCAGCAGATATGTAAGACGAAATTTGGAAAACGTTTTTGTATAGAAATCTGGAGACCGTAGCGTAGTCTCTCTCTCTCTCTCTCTCTCTCTCTCTCTCTCTCTCTCTCTCTCTCAATTTATGGTCGACCTCTTGTGGCGAAAGAATTGGTTAAAGCTAATCTAACACCTCTCATTCAATAGGTCTCTCCCAAGCCCCTTAATAGGTCTCCCCTAAGTCCTGCATCTCGTCTGGAAATAGCAAGAACAAGTATTAGAATACTATACTGGATAAAACTGGGTAAGAGACTTTTCGAGAAATGTCTTTCTTACAAGGGATTCGTGGTTAACTGTGCATGCTACACGCGTTCGGAGGAACTAGAAATCTTGAGACGGGCTAAGAAACACTAAGCATGAATGGAACAGTTTGATTGTTCTCGCCATCTCTTCATCTTATCTCAACTGCAGGACCTGAATTTTTCCCAAGCGACAATGATAGACATTATTATCCCATCTTCTTTACAGTAAATGATAGGATATAATATCAATTCCAGTGTAAATGAGACATCGTCGGTACCCTATTTTAGCCAGGTCAAAAGTATAACTTCATAGCAAGATCTGTTTAATGGACGTAATCACATAAAACAGCAAAGCCCTGATGACAGGGATGAGAGTGTGAGTAAAATGGTCATCAGGGATCTCTGATAGGGCAGATTACACTGCTGTGATTGGTATAGCACTCACCGAGCCTTTAGAAACACTGTCGATGCTTCTTATGTGAATGACTGGTTGTCACGAATTCGCGCGAGAGTATTTTTATAATTTCGTGACATTGTACTCTGATGAGAAAACCACGAACTCTAGTGGAATTCCCACTGGGCATCACTCAGTTCAACCATCCTCTTATTCACTTCGATCGGGATGGTTTTCAGAACATTTGTCACTGTTTCACAAGTGACCATTCTTATCCACGACATTAGTGCTTTCACTGATTGATTTATTGTGAGCCTATATCATTCACCTTGTTTCCGTTGACCGATGAAGTTAGGCCACGCACACTTCCAGCGAACATACCAAGTTCTCACGCCTCTATGCCAAGCGTGGCAGTTGGAGAGGGACCTTCGTAAAGGATAGGTGTGCACCGCAGCGAGGATTCCCGGATTCGACTACTCTCGAGCTGTGGGCCTTTTAGCTGGGTGACGCCACTCCCGTCCACTCACTAGAGTTAGCAGTTACTGATGGTCGGCCGAGATTGAGAAATATAGTGTGTGTCGTCTGTGATTCCCGGAGATCGTCCATCTCTCCATCGGCAGCCCAGGGAGTGTGGTCATAGCTGCTGAGGAGCAGACAGGAAGATCGTCTTGCAGTGTCTTAGTGACGACTCCAGTCTGCAGCCCCGGGACTCCGCATCTCCAGTTAAGTATTTTTTTTTTTTTCTGTTTTCTAGGCTTAAGATCATTAGCTAGCATGACTGATTGAGTGAGTGAATTTGCTTTGAGATTCCTGTTACATAAATTTATTCTATTGTAATTAATAAATTTACATTTCTCTTCGAGTTCAATTAAATCTTATTTGATTTCTCCACATTGAGCTTACTTTAGTTTGCTACTCCCAGTTAGCACAAACTCCTTATATTAATCACGACTGGTAGTTAAGCCAGTTCTTTCATATCAACTTTTAAATCCGTTGTGGCAGCCAGGAGTTTGCACCAGCAAGAACCTGTCTTTATTGTTATTAATGATTGTCAGGGGGTAAGGACACTTTCACAGAGGCCAAACCAATACTAACAGTACAGCATTCGTGAGTGATTAGTCTCCGCTGTGTACTGTTAAAGTTTATAAAAATCTCGTCTTTAGAGAATCGGCGAAATAAGCGCGATAAAGTAAAACTTACTTTATCCATGTAAGTCGATAGCCCTCGTGTCAGTGGCGATCCACAGACACACACACACACACACACACACACATATATATATATATATATATATATATATATATATATATATATATATATATATATATATATATATATAATTAGATAGATAGATAGATAGATATAGATAGATAGATAGATAGATATTGTATATAAGTCATTTATAATCATATAATCTAGGTTATTTATTTATAATCCTTGAAACCCTCCGTGCCACTGGTTGACCAAACTGTTACTAAGACATCATTTGCTTAAACCTGCGATACAAATAACAACAGTTTAAGTGTAATAATAGGTGATCGATTGCACTAATAGAACACCAGTTTTCATTAAACTACTCACACTAATCAAAAGAAGTTAGTGCTTACAACGATTGAGTCCGAGGTTTTCTAGGACACTTAGGAGCGTTGAACCGGCTGTATACATCACAGGAGTTAACAGTGGTTGATCCTAAGCAATTATTCTCAACCTTAGAGGCATGAGAACCTAGAAGAAAAACAGAATGGCCTGAATAAGTTTGTGTGTGTGTGTGTGTGTGTGTGTGTGTGTGTGTGTGTGTGTGTGTGTGTGTCACTACAAACCATTATTATTTATTCTTATGTTTTGTCCATACTCCAGCCATGAAAGGACCTTCTTCTTTATATACCTCATAAGTTGGTTTCTTTCCCCCCCTCTGTCACCTATCCATCTTCCAGCTCTTTCTGGTGTGGCCGTCTGGAGAGAAAGATCCCAGGAAGCTTTATATCTGAGGATGGACCACAGCTCTGTAACTCAACCTCTGAACATAAAAAAATTGCTGTAACTGAGTTTATGACTCCAACAATATAATTATGTTTATGATCATCTGACTGTGCTAATAAACATAATTATGGGATTCTCTACGACCATAATTTATGATCGTGTGTCTGGCCTTCAGAACGAGATGGTTTGCATATCCATGACAATGTGGTGGCATCTATGACCATGTGGTGGTATTTATGGCCAGATGCTGTATCTTGTGGTCATATGGCGATGTTTATAATCATGGCCATGTTATCACATGATTATTCAGTAGCATTCATGACCATGGCTATGTTATGAGGTGTGCGACCATGTAGTGGAGTTAATAGCTATATTGTGGTGTTCACAATCATGCAGCTTTGTTTATGGGCTTCTGGTGGAGTTCATGATCATGCAGTGCAGTTTATGATCATGTAATTAGTAGTAGGAGGAGACTACTGTTATCGCTGGTAATATTATTATTCTTGCCTCAGAGTCTCGCAACGATTCCAGGAGAACCAGAGGGTGCGCAAGAAATCTGAAGGTCCCAAGTAATGTGTCCTGGGATGGACCGTTGATGATGGAAAAAAATCCAAATCTCCCCAGTGGGGTCAAGGTCGCTGTAAGAAACAGTAGCAGACACATGCATTCTTTGATATCTTCGTCAGAACCCTTGTTGATGTTAGAAAGTTACCTAAGGGTCTCCAGATCTTGTTTATATTACACATACTTTACCACAAGGCAAAGCTTCCTTTTTGTGGCTACTTAGTAAAGTACGTACGGTAACTAATTAATAGTGTCCACCTACTGCATAGGTGGAAACTATTGTTTTCGCTGGTGTTCATATTATTATTCTCGTCTCAGAGTCTCGCTACGATTCCAGGAAAACCAGAGACTTCACAATGAATCTGAAGGTCCAAGGTTATGTGCCCTGGCATGGGACAATGCAGATTTAATTTTTAAAATCCAAATCTCCCCAGTGGGGTCATCGACATAGTAAAGGTGGGATTTCACCAGGGCAACACAATGCAACATGTAGCATGCGACCTGCCTGGCTTTCAACAAACATGTTGAATGCAGCTTTCAACGAGGAGACATTAAGCCTGAACACTATCCGTCTCTCTCCCGGTGACGATTCAACGAGCTGCATGGAACCACTGTCTGACTCACTTCTTCATTTCTGCAACATTTGCAGCCTTTCCTTTAACTTTCTTTCTGTTGAGCATGACCTCTCCTCCTCTAAACCTCACCTTTTCTTCATAACTGAGACTCAGCTGTCTGAGGCTACTGATAGCAAACCTTTCTCCGTATCATCCTACTTTCTCTATACTCATTTCAAAGCCATAGGTGGTTGTTGTGTATATGTATGGAACGACTTATCTTGCTCGTGTTTCTGAACTTCATTCTTCTGAATTCTCTACTCTCTGGCTTTGACTTTCCTGTCATTCTCTGATTAATTATATATGTAATGTTTCCTTATCTGCTAACTCTACTGACTATGAAAAGTTCTTCGACTATCTTACTTCTACTATGGAACGCATCCAATCCTTTTCTTCTTTCTCTGAAATCTCCATTCTATGAGATTTCATTGTTCATCACCACATTTGGCTCTCCTTTCCTTTCTCTGATCCACCTGGTGAACAAGCCTACATTTTTCTATCCTTAATGACCTAGAGCAGCTTCTCTTCCTTAAAACTGATCCTTATGCATATACTGTTAATCTTTCCAATCTCCTGGGCCCTCTGATCACAACCGTATTAGCTCAACCTGTCCTATCATTCCAATATGGCCTGTGGACCCTTCAAAGAAACGTTGGTTGTGACACCTTGGAGCTTCTGATTGGGAGGCCTTCAGGCAGTACTCCTTTGATTTTCCCTGGAATGATTATTGCTCCCATGGCTAGGAGCCATCTGTGTGAGCCTTGCTCATTATCAAGGTTATTCTCGGGCATTGAAGCATACATTCCTTTCTCCTGTCTTTGAACCCGCAGAGTGCCAGTGCCGTTTTAAAACGGTTAAAAAAAAAAAAATGCATATTTCAAGATTCGCAGGTAATAATTGGCAGGCATGTAAGGTGGAGTAGACTGTAGCACCAGTCGAGCAGGGCAGTACTCCCGAGGTGGATGGAAAGCTGATGACGGAGTGCTGGAGCTCCCGTTTCATCAGCCCTCAGGACTAGTTCCTGACCATCCCCCTTTGCTGAACTTTTTCAGTGTCTCAGTTACACAGAGAGTAGGCCAGCATGCTCTCCAGTACAAATTTCTCTATCTTCACCAAACTACATGCACAGTACACACTACACTTCCTATTCAAAATTACCAAAAATGGCGTCGATTAATCAAGCCTCGGAGTCCCCATGGGGGGGGGGACCACAAATGCCCACGCCATCTACCCCACTCCCGGTGACGACTCGAGGTGCCTGGAACCACTGTCTGACTCTCTTCTTCTTCATTTCTGCAACATTCGCGGCCTTTCGTCTAACTTTCGCTCTGTTGAGCACCACCTCCCCTCCTCTAAACCTCACCTTATTTTTCTAACGGAGACAGCTGTCTGAGGCAAGCGACAGCAACCCCTTTTCTGTATCCTACTACTTTCTCTATACTCATTTCAAAGCCAAAGGTGGCTGTTGTGTATATATACGCAATGACTTATCTTGCTCTCGTGTTCCTGAATTTTATTCTTCTGAACTCTCCACACTCTGGCTTCGGCTTTCTTGTCATTCTCTAACTAAATATATCTGTGCTGTTTACTTATCCCCTAATTCTACTATCAAACATTCTTCGACTATCTTACTTCTACGATGGAACACATTCTGTCCATTTCTTCTTTCTCTGAAATCTCCATTCTTGGAGATTTCAATGTTCACCACCACCTTTGGCTCTCCTCTCCTTTCACGGATCCACCTGGTGAACAAGCCTACATCTTTTCTATCTTTAATGACCTAGACCAGCTTGTACAGCACCCTACCCGTATCCCTGACCGCCTTGGAGAGAGCTCCAACATACTTGACCTCTTCCTCACAACTAATCCTTCTGCTTACTCTGTTAATCTTTTCTCTCCGTTGGGCTCCTCCGATCACAACCTTATTACCTTAACCTGTCCTATCACTCCGGTACGGCCTGTAGACCCTCCAGGGAAACGTCGTCTGTGGCATTTTGGAGCCGCAGACTGGAAGGCCCTCAGGCTGTACTTCTTTGATTTTCCCTGGAATGATTATTGCTTCCATGGCCGTGAGCCATCTGAGTGTGCCTTGCGCATTACGGAGGTTATTCTCTCGGGCATGGAAGCATACATTCCTTTCTCATATCCTTTGACTAACGCAAGAAAGCCTTGGTTTAATCACGCTTGTTCTAATGCTGTCCGCAACAAGGAGAAGGCCTACAAAAGGTACCGGAACCAACCCACACCTGAATCACATCATCTTTACGTTTCTGCCCGGAATCGTGCTAAGTCTGTTATTCTCTCTACTAAAAATAATTTCATCCATACTAAATGCTCTCAACTCTCCAACTCGAATTCTTCCCGCTCCTTCTGGCACCTTGCCAAAAATCTTTCTAACAACTTTACCTCATCATCCTTCCCTCCTCTTTTCTACTCTGATGGTTCTGTAGCTATTTCTTCTAATGATAAAGCAGATCTCTTTGCACAGACTTTCTCCTCCAATTCCACCTTAGACGATTCAGGTGCTGTTCCTCCATCACTTCCCCCCTCTGACTTCCTCATGGCTGACATTAAAATTTCTTCAGTTGATGTATTTTCTGCCATCACTGGCCTCAGTACTAACAAGGCATATGGGCCTGATGGAGTCCCTCCTGTTGTTCTCAAGAACTGTGCTTCTGTGTTTACACCCTGCCTAGGCAAACTCTTTCGCCTTTGTCTGTCAACTTGTACCTTTCCTTCTTGCTGGAAGTTTGCTCTCATTCAGCCTGTCCCAAAGAAGGGTGACCACTCCCAACCCTCCAACTATCGTCGAATTGCTTTAATGTCCTGTATTTCAAAAGTTTTCGAGTCAATTCTTAATAGAAAAATTTTAAGGCATCTTTCCTATCACAACCTTCTTTCCGATCGTCAGTATGGGTTCCGTCAGGGACGCTCCACTGGCGATCTTCTCACCTACCTTTCAGACTCCTGGTCATCCTCCTTTCGGGACTTTGGCAAAAGCTTTGCCATTGCACTTGACATCTCAAAGGCTTTCGATCGAGTCTGGCATAAATCTTTATTTTCCAAACTGCCCTCCTACTGTTTCTATCCTTCTATCTGTGCCTTCATCGCTAGCTTCCTTTCTGGTCGTTCTATAGCCGCTGTTGTAGACGGCCATTGTTCTTCTCCTAGATCTATCAACAGTGGTGTTCCTCAGGGCTCTGTCCTATCACCAACTCTCTTCCTTTTATTCATCAATGATCTAAGCTGTACATCTAACCCTATCCACTCATACGCTGATGACTCCACCCTTCACCTTTCCATTCGGTTCCCGCAACGCTCATCTCAACAGTTACTTCAAGAAACAAGGGATGAGGCTATGGCACACCTAATGTCCTACTTGGCTCGTATCTCTGACTGGGGTAAAAATAATATGGTTATCTTTAATGCATCTAAGACTCAGTTCTTACACCTATCAACCCAACAAAATCTTCCACAGGTATACCCAGTAATGTTTAATAATATTCAGCTTAATCCTGCATCATCCTTGAACATGCTTGGGGTTTCATTTACTCGGGACTTATCTTGGAAAGATCATATTACATCTCTTGTAAAATCTGCTTCCAAGAGATTGGGTGTGCTAAGCCGACTCCGCTCTTTACCCCTGCACAATTGTTGACTCTATACAGGGGTTTTGTCCGCCCCTGTGTGGAGTACAACTCTCATGTGTGGGGAGGCTCCCCACATACAGCTCTTCTCAATAGGGTGGAGTCAAAGGCTTTTCGTCTCATTAACTCTCCTCTTCTTACTGACTCCCTTCAACCTCTGTCTCTCCGCCGCACTGTTGCATCTTTATCTCTTTTCTATTGCTACTTTAATGGTCATTGCTCCTCTGAACTGTCTGCTTGCATTCCTCCACCTCTACGACGGGCGCGTAGCACCCGTCTGGCAGCAAACTTTTCTGTCCAACTCTCTAATGCAAGAGTTAACCGTTACTCCCAGTCTTTCATTTATGCAACAGGTCAGCTCTGGAACTGTCTCCCTCTATCTGTATTTCCTGCTGCCTATGATCTCCAGTCTTTCAAACGCAGTGTGTCCAGGCATCTCAAAATGATCGGATCTTGAATTTGGTTCTCTATTGTATTTTGTTTTTCTCTTGGAGGGAACTGTTACTGCGGGCTCATGGCCTTTGGTTCCTTCTTCCTCGCATAAAAAAAAAAAAAAAATCGTCTACCATTCCCCAGGCTGTCAAGGCCATACACTCTCTTGCTTCCCCCCTCACGCTCGCTCTGCCTCACCCAGTGCTGTACCTAGTGGAGGCATTTTGTAAATATATTCATGTAAGTTGTAAATATTATAACGACTATATAGTGAAGTCAAGTTGTAAATAACTTCTTGAAAGTGCCAGGACTGTACATAATGAAGTAAGGTTGTACCTATCTTCAAGTAAGTGTAAGGTAATGCATTCACGGTGAGAAAGACACGCAAATTGTGATAGATGCTGAAGTAATAAGTAATCAGAAAAGTGTACTGAACATTTCTATACCTTCCCGGCATAAATACCTGAGTATACCTTACGTAGAAAACGGTTTTCTGTCACATACGTGGTGAGCATGAGATAGTGGCTATACCTGTACACGAGTATGCACAACTCAATAAAACTCATTTCCGAGCCTCGGTGAGCATTATAATGGCGAAATTCGTTGTTTCCACATCAAAATCAATCATTTTAGCAAAAAAAAAAAAAAAATGGCAGGCACTGAGGTGACCCATATGGCTAAAAATAGCTGGCAAGGGGCGGGTTAAGTCGTGGTTAAATCACACTTGTCCTAATGCTGTCCACAACAAGGATAGTGCCTATAAAAAGTACCAGAGCCAACCCACCTCTGAATCACACCTTTTTTTATGTTTCTGCCCGGAATCATGCTGTCTGTTCTTTGCTTTCTTAATAATTTTACTAAACGCTCTCAAGTCAAACTCAAATTCTTCCCACTCCTTTTAGCACCTTGCCAAAAATCTTTTTAACAACTTTTTCTCATCATCCTTCCCTCTTCTTTTCTACCCTGATGGTACTGTAGCTATATCTTCTACTGATAAAACAGATCTCTTCTCTCAGTCTTTCTCCTCCAATTCCACCTTAGACGATTCCGGCGCTGTTCCTTCATCACTTCCCTACTGTCTCCCTCATGGCTGATTTTAAAGTTTCTTCAGCTGATGTATTTTCTGCCATCACTGGCCTCAGTACTAACAAGGCATATGGGCCTGATGGGGTCCCTCCTGCTGTGCTTCTGTGCCTACAGCCTGTCTAGGTAAACTCTATTGTCTTTGTCTATCAACTTGTACAGACGTCGGAAAAAGTTCGTTTCCTTTTCCGTGGACTAAGGCGTTTGTAACACTGCTCGACGGAGAGGTATCCCCTCCTCCTCCCTTCCTCATAGTCCCACACTCCCACCCAATCCCCCCACTTTTCTCTCCGACCCCATAACCCCAGCCGGTACCCTCCATACTCTCGCTCACAGCCAGCTAAGGGTTTCTGTGCTTCAAGCACCTCACTAATTACGTGTAGTCCGAACAACTAATAAACGAATAGTACATGTATATCATAAACCAAGTTAGGAAAAAGTTTACTATATTGTGGGGAGAGAGAGAGAGAGAGAGAGAGAGAGAGAGAGAGAGACAGACAGACAGACAGACAGAGACAGAGACAGAGACAGAGAGAAAATAAATCTGCTGTGATTAAATATTGCGGTAGTAGACACCTCTTTTACACACACACACACACACACACACACACACACACACGCAGAGAGAGAGAGAGAGAGAGACTTGGAATGGTAAGAACAATCAGGAGAAATACTGATAAAAAAGTGAGTGAGAAGAAACTGAAGCCGAGAGGAAGAAAACACGCAAGTGAAAAAATGGAACAATGTTATATGAGTAACACAGAGACGGAAGCACACACACACACACACACACACACACACACACACACACGAACGCACACTTTCTGAATATTTGTCGACCTATCTGTCTGTGCTTGTCTGTGTACTGCCTCCCTTCCCCCCCCCCTCTCTCTCTCTGGATCCTTTGTCTCATCCCCAGTTTCCTTTTCCCTCCTTCCACTTTCTTTATAGTTATCTGCTCAATCCCTACCTTCCTCCCACTCTCCTTTCCTGCGTCCCTCCCTCTGTCACTCCCGCCTTACCTCACTCATCTTTTCTTTCTCCCTCCCTGTGTCACAACTTTGTCTTACTTTTTCATGTGTCACGTATCTTACCTTTTTTTCTCCATTATTCTCTCCGCATTTTTTTACTTGTATTAAATCCATTTCCTTCACTGCTTTCTTACCCCAGTATTAACTGCATGCTCTTTTTCCTCTCTCCATCTCTCCCTGTCACCCGAAATCGCTTCTTTCATTCCGCTCTTCCCACTGTCTTTCTCTACCTCCCTCTCTCTCCCTCCCCTGTCTTCTCTTCTTAACAGCCCCCTTCCCTTTCTTGCCCCCAAAATAACCCATTTTCTTCCCACCCTTATTCTCTAATTTCTGCAAATGTCTCTGATTTCTCTGTTTCTCTCCCTCCCTTTTTACTTGAATGTTACATTCGTTCTACTCAGCCTCAATGCTTTCGTCTTATCCTGCTTAGTTCTTTCCTTGCGTTTCTGCCAGAATAACACACTTTCTTCCTCCTCCCTGTTACCTTGCCTTCTTTTCTAATTTTTCCAATTATCTTTCTCAGTATTCCGTTCCGTAGCTGTCTTTCCCACTTTCTCCTTTTGTTATCCCTATTTCTGTTTGCTCCATTCCCATTTTCTCTCAGCTGTCTCCCCTTTTGTTTCTACTTCCCTGTTTCCCGGCCTTTCTATTTACATCTCCCTTTTCTCTCTCCCTGTCACAATGCTTGTATCTCATTTCACCTCTCACTGTCTCTTTTTCTCACTCTCTGTCTCTTTTCTTAGCTCTTGTTCTCTCTTTGCCTCTCCCCTTTATTTTCTCCGTAACTGTCCTGAGTGTCCTATCACTTCTCATACTTTCACTAGCTCTCCCTATCCGCCTGTCGCTCCCTGTCTTTTAACTCTGTGTGTGTGTGTGTGTGTGTGTGTGTGTGTGTGTGTGTGTGTGTGTGTGTGTAAAAGAGGTGCCTACTACCGCAATATTTAATCACAGCAGATTTATTCTCTCTCTCTCTCTCTCTCTCTCTCTCTCTCTCTCTCTCTCTCTCTCTCTCTCTCACAATATAGTAAACTTTTTCCTAACTTGGTTTATGATATAAATGTACTATTCGTTTATTAGTTGTTCGGACTACACGTAATTAGTGAGGTGCTTGAAGCACAGAAACCTTTAGCTGGCTGTGAGCGAGAGTATGGAGGGTACCGGTTGGGGTTATGGGGTCGGAGAGAAAAGTGGGGGGATTGGGTGGGAGTGTGGGACTATGAGGAAGGGAGGAGGAGGGGATACCTCTCCATCCAGCAGTGTCACAAACATATTAGTCCACGGAAAAGGAAACGAACTTATTCCGACGTCTGTACATCTTCTTACTGAAAGTTTGATCTCATTCAGCAAGTCCCAAAGAAGGGTGATCATTCCCAACCCTCTAACTATTGCCCAAATGCTTTAACATCCTGTGTCTCCAAAGTTTTTGACTCCATTCTTGACAGAAAAATTATAGAACATCTTTCCTATCTCAACCTTCTTTCTAATTGTCAGTGTGGGATCAGCCAGGGACGCTCCACTGGTGATCTTCTCACCCACCATTCAGACTCCTGGTTATCCTCCTACCAGGATTTCGGCGGAAGCTTTGCCATTGCACTTGACATCTCAAAGGCTTTCGATTGAGTCTGGCATAAATCCTAAATTTCCAAACTGCCCTCTTATGGTTTCTATCCTTCTATCTGTGCCTTCATCTATAGCATCATTTCTGCTCGTTCTATAGCTGCTGTTGTAGACGGCCACCGTTCTCCTCCTAGATCTATCAACAGTGGCGTTCCTTAGGGCTCCCTGTTATCACCATCTCTCTTCTTTTTATTCATCAGTGACCTAAGTTATACATCTAACCCTATCCAGTCATACACTGATGACCCACCCTTCACGTTTCCACTCGGTTTCCGCAAAGTCCATCTCAGCAGTTACTTCAACAAACAAGGGATGAAGCTATGGCACACCCAATGTCTGACTTGGCTCGTATCTCTGACTGGGGTAAAAATAATCTTGTTTTTAATGCATCAAAGACTCAACCCTTACACTTATCAACCCAACATGATCTTCCAAAGTAGTACCCACTAATGTTTAATAATATCCAGCTCAATCCCGCATTATCCTTGAACATGCTTTGTGTTTCTCTCAGGATTTATCTTGGAAAGATCATATTACATCTCTTGTAAAATCTGCTTCCAAGAGATTAGGTGTGCTAAGCTGACAAAGTACCTTCTTTACCCCTGCACAGTTGTTGACTTTATACACGGGTTCTATTCGCCCCTGAATAGAGTACAACTCATGTATGGGGAGACACCCCACATACAGCTCTTCTCAATAGGGTGGAGTCAAAGGTGTTTCATCTCATTAACTCTCCTCCTCTTATTGGCTCCCTTCAACCTCTGTCCCTTTGCTGCACTGTTGCATCATTATCTCTTTTCTTTCGCTACTTCAGTGGTCACTGCTCCTCTGAATTCTCTGCTTGAATCCCTCCACCTCTACGACGGGCACGTAACTTCGGTCTAGCAACAAACTTAAGGTGACTAGAGTCCCGCTTATAGGCGCGACAGTCCCGCTTTTTTGGACGTCCGTCCCGCTTTTTTAACTGTGGCTAGAATGTCCCGCTTGAGCAAATTATCTTAATTGTCCCGATTTTAGAAACTTACTATTGCATTAGGTATAATATGATCTTTTTTATGAAATCAGGATGGACTAGAAAAATTATGGATAATCCTAATCAAATGAAATACCGAATTATTAACATAAAATCTGTAACTTTGGTGGACCTATTCGGGGTTCGTAAGAGTTAGTGTTTGATTAGCAGCCTCAGGTTGAGGTGTAGCACAGCAGCGGTCGCTGTCAAATTAGTCTATATATATCTGTCTGTCTGTCTCTATGTACATACAGACACATTCACGTACGTACGTACGCGCGCGCGTCCCACTTTTAGCTCCAATAAATCTGGTCACCTTAAACAAACTGTCATCCCTTTTCTATCCAACTCTCTAATGCAAGAGTTAATCGTTACTTCCAGTCCTTCATTTATGCAATAGGTCATCTCTGGAACTGTCTCCCTCCGTCTGTATTTCCTACTTCTTATGATCTCCAATCTTTCAAACGCAGTATGTCCTGGCATCTCGACTTTAACAGATCTTGAAATTGAATTTGAGTTTTTGTATTTTTTTTTCTTGTAAGGAACGGTTTGTGGGCTCTTAGCCTTTTTTTCTTCTTTCTTACATTCAAAAATGTACAAAAATCTATAGAAT
The DNA here is from genome assembly GCF_032717465.1 of Coenobita brevimanus. NCBI lineage: Eukaryota > Metazoa > Arthropoda > Malacostraca > Decapoda > Coenobitidae > Coenobita > Coenobita brevimanus. The sequence goes on from NC_137006.1 coordinate 32,040,879, forward strand.
GATTTGTAAATTAAGATTGGATGGCTCCAGTATTTCTATTCTTGGCTGAAAAAGAATATAAAATTACATCTAAAAAAAACTTAAAGAATGTTTATTTCTTTTTCAAAAGAAGCTTAATTTTGATTGAGAGAGGCCCAATATCTACGTTATATATTCAAATTATTATCTCTGCTGGAAGATATTATAATCTACAATTATATTCAAATTATTCTTTTTGGAGGAAGATAAGTTGTAGGCCTAGTCTTCTATTAAACAAAAGAAACCACGTTATTTGTTGATGCTAAATACCGGCATATATGAAAACTGCCAACTAGCATAGTAACATTTTCATCCTGAGCCATAGGGTATTGAAGGGAAATTAAGGGTAATTTCAGTGTCTGTCTAGGGAGGAGTCTTTGGGGGTTGGCAACACTGCCACATGGCGAAGCTTCCTTACTGTGGCTACACAAATAAAGTATGTATCAGTATTATTCCAGCCTTAGAGTCTCCCAGTGATTCCAGGAGAACGAGAGACTGCACAAGGAATCTGAAGGGCCTAGGTTATGTATCCTGACATCGACCATTGCTGATTGGAAAAAAACAAATCAAAATCTTCCTGATAGGGTCTAGGTCACTAACAAACAGCAGATGGACAGTTACAGTTCTAGTTCTGTTAATGGCCATCCAGAAATGTTTATGACTGATTATGTGTTGGTGTTTATAACCATGAGATGGTGTTTGTGATCACATGGTGGTGCTTATGACCATGTTATAGTGCTTATTGCAATGTGACTGTGTTCATGACCATCTAGTTGTTTATTTGACCATGACCATGAAGTACTCTTCATGATTGTGTGATGGTGTTCATAATGATTTATTTCAGTTTATGGTCTCTGACGTGGTATTTATAATCATATGGTAATTATATTATCTGACGGGTTCGGGGATTCATGTGCCGGGTATCAGTTTGGGGCAGAATCAACCGCTCAGACACAGTAGCCAGTTGGCACCCTAGGAAACCCTGCAATGCACCAGCCAATTAGGATGCGTGGTGGGAACGGTCCAGCCTGTGCACTGAGCCTACCAGTGCTCTCTCATTCTCTCCCCTGGATCTCACATTGCCTCACTCTCCGATCAGTGCTCTGTGCCGTAGTGGTTTCATTACTGTCCTCGACCCTTGTTCTGTGTGATGGATGTTTGAGGCTTGTGGTGGCGCCTTGGTTTGCTGCAGGTCCTGCTGGCCTTGTGGATGGTCCTGGTTGTTGTTTCCATGGCTCTTCCAGCACCTGCTAAGAGGCATCGGATCGTTATCTCCATAGAGAAGATGGAAGTAATCGAGATGGAGCAAGGCTGGACCATCGCAAGGCTGATCAAGCAGTATGACATGCCCCAGACCATAATGCAGGATCTGCAGAAGAAGAAGCACTCGATATTCTTTCAGGGTGAACTTGGCACGACTGTGTGACGGACTGAGAGCAAAATGATGGCCAAGCCACGGTTTGGCAAACTCAACCAGGCCTACCTGAAGTGGTTCCTACAACAGCTTGCCAGTGACATGATTGTGCGTCCCGTCGAGCTGAAGACTGCAGGCACCAAGTTCGTTGACCAACTGGGGATCGCGGATTTCAAGGATTCTGAATGTTGGCTGACTCGGTTGAAGCTTCGACATGGGCTATCTAACAAGATTACTTATGATGAATGTATGGACGAAGAAAAAAAAAACTATATTTCATTCCAAGCTTAAAATCCTGATTGGAAAAGTTCATGCTTCAATCAGGTATATAACGCTGATGAAACTTTTCTGTTCTTCAGGTCTGTTCCGCCTAATACCTTGACTGAAGAGAAGTCATTACTTGTTTGGAAGGCAATCAAACAGTTCATACATATGTTTTGTGTTGTGCCAATGCAACGCGTTCCCAGAGTCTGAAACCTATTGTATTGGGGCTTTCAAAACAACCACGTTGTCTCCCGGGGTTAACAGCGAAGATCTTCAAAGAGTGGTTCTGCAATCATGCTGTGAAGGAGATTATCCGTTATCAAAGGGAGGGTCTTTATATATATATATATTGTTACGGAACAGAGAGAGAATGAACACTTCAAGTGAGAATACTAAAATCACTACTGTTCCGCAAAGTTCCAGGTTCAAAACAAAAGACATAGGTAAAATTACAAGTTAAAGTTTAATGCTCAAAGTAACAAAATATTCAGGATAATGTAATGGCAAAACAGGTTACATATATGGTTAACTGCAATAGCCTCTATTAACACGAAATTAACAAGAACAAATTTATCTGTCAGCCCTGATGAAATGAGAAAACCGGATAATGCTGAGTTAAAGCAAGATATAATACTATTACAGATACAAAATATTACTAATACTGGCTGACAGTATGGAACCAATATGAATCATAAAAACTTTACCAGGCTTACGAATTAACGCCTTAGGCTATACAGTACAAGAAAAATGGTAATAACATACTCAAATTATACAGCAGCTAGATGGCTGAAGACTTCCTGAGCACTCACAAAAATAATAATATACTGTACAGGGGAGGACAGAGATGTGAACAGAATGAAGAGTAGATCTAAGTGGCAACTAATGCAGAGACTGGAGCTCATTATATAGGGGGCCAGCAGAGCTTGATTCAACTTGTAAAAAGGACGCGCAAATGAAGGCATAGGGGACGAAGAATTGACAATCCTGCTCTGAACAACAGAAAGAACGACTTACTCTGCTATAAGGGGGAGAAGGAGGGAGTGAGGTAGAACACGTGGCGAATCGTGAACAAACATGCAGCATACTGTACATTAGGATCATACAAAGGATGATGCAATCATGAACAAAACTGTATCATAAGTTAGAATTATACAAGGGATGATGAAATCATAGGCTATGTAACACCTCCCCACAAAGAAAAAGAAATTTACAAAGGAAATTTCTTATTACTCTAAAACAATCTGTCTAAAGTCTAGATAAGCAATCTGCAATAACATTTTCTTTCCCCTTGACATGTTGTATGTCTAATGAATACTCCTGAAGAAGTAGACTCCATCTTGTCAATCTCTGATTTTTATCTTTAAACTTACTAAGGAATTTCAGTGGGTTATGATCGGTATAAATGACTATGGGGTCAAAACCAGAACACAAATAAAATGAAAAATGCTGTAAACCCAAAATCAAGGCCAAAAGCTCTTTCTCAATAGTTGATGTGGAGTGAACTTACTGTAATACGATACAGGGTGTTCAATACCCTGATCATCCTCTTGCAGCAAAACAGCCCCAGCTCCTGTATCACTTGCCTCAATAGCCATCTTAAAAGGCTTAGCAAAATTTGGAGTAGCGAGCACTGGCTGACAATAGGATAGCTTTAAGTTTACTGAAAGAGGATTCACAGTTATTGGTCCAGACAAATTTAACTCCCTTTTTCAGTAGGTCTGTAAGTGGTGATACAAGAATTGAAAAGTTAAGAACAAATTTCCTGTAATAACCTACCATTCCCAAAAATCTTTGTAGCTCTTTTCTACTTTTAGGTCTGGGAAGATCACTTATAACCTGAACCTTAGCTCCTGGTGGTGCAACATGTCCATCACCAATTACCTACCCAAGTTACTGAAGTTTAGCTTGACCAAACTCACACTTTGATAAATTAGCTACAAGATTAGCCTGAACCAAACGCTCAAGAAATTTACTGACATGGCATAGGTGATCTTTCCAGTTGTCACTGAAGATTAATACATCAATATAAACAACACACCCTGCCAAACCCTTTGTTACAACATTCATGAGCTTCTGGAAAGTGGCTGGTGCATTCTTCATACCATATGGCATTACAGAATATGCAAAAGTCTTTCCTTGTTACAAAACATGAGATCTCGCCAGGTGTAAAACAGTGGACAGCCGTTCTTTGAACTTCATCACATACTCCAGCAGGTTGACGTCATCTTCCTCCGACAGCCAGCATTCCTTGAGTAGCTTAAGGGGTCCTCTTACTTCATGGCCAAACAGTAGTTCAAAGGGTGAGAAGCCCAGTGATTCATTTGGAGATTCTCTTGCGGCAAATACAACGAATGGAAGACCTTTATCCCAATCTTTCTGACGTTTCAAACAGTATTTCCTGATCATCGATTTGAGTGTTTGATGATATCTCTCCAACGCTCTTTGGGTCTGGGGATGGTAAGCTGAAGACGTGATCTGGGTGATGCCCAACTCTTTCAGAGACTGCTTGAAAACATTTGACAAAATTACTTCCCTGGTCGTCTGACTGTACTTCCTTCGGCAGACCAAACTTGGTGACGAACCCTAGCATTTCCTTAACCACGTTCTTTGCTGAGATATTTCTAAGTGGAATGGCTTCAGGATAACGAGTAGCCATATCAATCAGGGTCAACACATAAGAAAATCCTGAAGAAGTCTTAGGAAGAGGGCCCACAATATCCACCAACACACGGGCGAATGGCGCCTCAAAAGGAGGAATGGGAACTAGAGGTGCAACCTTTTCGGTCTGATTACACTTCCCCACAACTTGACAGGTGTGACAAGACTTACAATACCAGGAAACATCTCTGAAGATACCTGGCCAGTAGAAGTGTTTCAAAATGCGTGCCACAGTCTTCCTCACTCCAAGGTGTCCTGCCAAACTGGAATCATAAGCCACTCTAATGATATCCTGCCTACAAACACGAGGGATGACAACTTGATGTACAGTCGTCAGCATAAATTCGCTGCAAGTCTACTAGTGTGATGCGAGTCCTTTTGTCTGCCAACAGTGTAAAGGGATGAGATGCCACATACACTTTTATACACTTTAACGATGTGTTTTTCAAAAGTGGTATCAGAGACTGCCTAGAGTTCAATTCTCCGTATACCGTAATTCATTAGCGTAAAAAACTGCAAGAGTTGACAATGTTATGGAACGACGTATGGGCGTAATACTCTGGTATTCTTCATTATAACAGAGTGTAAGCTCCCTTCCCGTCTCTCTCCCTTACTCCTCATGATGTTTCCCCAAACCCCCCTCTCCCATCTAACCCCCCACTTACTTTCATGCCTCTCCACTGTCTCCTCTCCCCACCCTCTCTACCTTCATTCATTTATCCACGGCACTTACCCGATTGGCGCATCGCAATTCTCTTTTGACTGTTTTCTAAACTCAGTCTGCCTTATTCTCAGCTGTTTGCAGTACTACCAACTATATCCAAGGTTTATTATCAATATTCCTTCCTGTTCTAGTCCCATTCTTACCCTCCTCGTCTTCTTCCCACTCCTCTCCAGCTGTCTTTCTGTTCTCCACCCTTTGTCACTACCAACAGCCGGGAGATACAGGAACATTAAGGTCTCGTTCTTGTGATGTATTCCTTGCTAGTGTTTGAGTTAGCCTGGAAATCTGTGCCTATTATATAAGTAGGCGAAATTAAACAAACATTTGTGCCCACTCCTATTTCTCGCCCTCTCTCTTTTCCCTAGGAAAATGTTCCCATTCTCCTCATACTGTTCACTGAATCACGAAGCAGTATCAGAAACACTAAAGTTTCGAACTGGTGCATCATGTGTGGAGTAACGCGTGGGAGAAAGAGACTGTTGCATGGCATGAAACTCTCGAATGTTGAGGAGCAAAAAGGTTACAGGAATAGACAAGGAATAGAGAAGAGTGCGGTTTATTACGTAGATCAGCGTTGTGGGTGATATAAGGTAGACAGGGCGGAGAGAGACAGGAGTGAAGACGAAGGATAGCGGGAGAGGGAAGGAGGAGGGGAGGCTGGGGACGGACAAGGGATGGATACGAGGGAATGAACAGGAGTTTCCCCATTCGACAACATTCATCTGTCGTCTTTTGCACATTTTTACGCCAATCAGATATAAAGAATATATTATTCTGGCTGATTTATAATACTAATTCTTACAAACACGTCTTTAATAAAGCGTATAAAAGCCTGTGTGGCAACTAGTTCCCATACACCGTTGCCAGACCAAACGACCCACATCATACGAGCAAGCTTGCAGCGAATTTCTGCTGACGACTGTCCAACCTCCCATTCACAGTTGGCTGATGCTGTTGGGGGGTCTTCACTTCCTCATAAGTACTCCTGACTTTATATAATAACAAGTAGAAGCACCAGCTGACTCTTCCTCACTGCAAGCAGAGTTAGCTAGACCTTTCAACTCTGGGTCAGCAACCTGCAACTCAACCAACTCTTGACGAGACAAATTATCAACACTACGGGGTACTGCCTCATCTGGTGAGTGGTCCAAATTAGCAAGAAAAGTGTCAGCTAGGATAACATCATCATCATTATCCTCTGTCACCTGTAACTTTAGACTTAGACCTAGTGACCGCACATGCAGAGAACACATCAGGGACATCACAATCCTGGGTCGCAGTCATTGGTTCACTAGACAACTGAGGAGCTGGACACACTTGACTTCCATCAATATCATTTCCAAGTAAGAAAGTTACACCTGACATTGGGAGTGTCTCAACCAACCCAACCATAACGGAACCATTAACAAAACCAGACTAAATTCACTCTGCACAGAGGGACAGAGAAGTAATTATTCCCTACACCTTGTTAAGATTACAGTTTCATCAGAGGAATTAACATAGCCTAGAACACTGGTCAGCATAAGGGATTGGCAAGCACCTGTATCACGCTATATTTTAACTAATTTCCTGTCACTACTGTCCAGAGGACTGACAAAACCATCAGACAGGAAATTAGCACATGAACTCTTGAGAATGTCACCCACGTTACTGCTCAAAAGAGGAGCTTCATTATGAGAATTTAATTTACCCTCAAGGCAGGTTCAGTTAACTCGGTTAAAGAATTCTGGGAACTCTCCAGGGTGGACACTAGACCAATTGACTGAATATTTAAAGGCTCCTTTTTGTTTAAATCACGCTGTCTCCTGAAACATTTCTCCGTAGTATGACCAAGCTTACTACAATAAGTACATTAATTTTTCTGAAATCTAGAGGGAGAGCTGGTATTCACTTCCTGAGAAACATCATCTTTATTCTCTTTCCTGTTATCTATACTCTGAGTAGAGGCAACGTACTTACTCTCAGCTTTCCTTTTTCTTTAGAATATCTCTTGTGAGTGAGAACATATTTATCAGCTATAACTGCAGCATCCGACAAATTATCTATTCTTTTCTCATCAAGATATAGGCTTACATCTTTATTAATTCATCTTTTGAAGTCCTCCAGCAAAATCATCTGCTTACATTTATCAAAATCAGAATTTACATTCTTAGAATTTAACCACTGCTCTAACAGATCTTCTTTGATTTTTGCATACTCAACTTGGGATTGCTTATCTTGCTTATAAGTTGTCCTAAATTTTACTCTATAGGCTTCGGGAACAAGCTCATAGGCCTTAAGAATCACGCTCTTAACTACATCATAATTATCAGATTGATCCTGAGGCAAAGATGCATACGTTACTTGAGCTTTACTGGTGAGAACACTCTGAAGGAGTACTGGCCAATACTTTTTGAGCCAATCAAAACCTGTAGCTATCCTCTCAAACAACTTAAAGTACTTTGTTAAATCAGATTCATTAAAAGGAGGGACAAGTTTAACATTTTTAGCCACATCAAAATCATCAGAGCTAGATGATCAAGTTCCACCTTGTTTCATGCAATACTCATGGTCTGCCTGAATCCTAGCTAGTTCAATTTGTGCCTGAGCCTGTTCCTGTGCCTGAGACTCAGCCTCCTTAGCACGTGCCTGAAACTCAGCCTTCTTAGCACGAGCCTCCTGCAGGGCTAGCTGAAACTTAGCTATTTCAATCTGCGTTTGCTCATCTAGAGGAGTTACATTAAACAATCTTTTATTAATCATGACAACAATTTGATCTTTAGAATGATGAGAGAGAGCAGCAATTCCCAATTGCTGAGCAACAAGCTTAAGTTCATTCTTTGTTCTGTTTTCTACATCACACACTGTTTGCACATTTGACAAAAAATCTTTGGCTTCATCAAGAGTAGTAATAGTAGACATCATGAATAAATCACAGTCACAAAATATCAAGCAATATCCTTATGATAATATCCTGAATATCCTGGCAAGGTCGCCAAATTAATGTTACGGAACAGAGAGAAATAATGAACACTTCAAGTGAGAATACTAAAATCACTACTGTCCCGCAAAGTTCCAGGTTCAAATCAAAAGACTTAGGTAAAATTACAAGTTAAAGTTTAATGTTCAAACTAACAACTAAATATTCAGGACTCATAAGGATAATGTAATGGCAAAACAGGTTACATACATGGTTAACTGCAATAGCCTCAACACGAAATTAGCAAGAGAAAATTTATCTAAGTCAGCCCTGATAAAATGAGAAAACCGGATAATGCTGAGTTAAAGCAAGATACAATATTATTACAGATACAAAATATTACTAATACTGGCTGACAGTATGGAACCAATATGAATCATAAAAACTTTACCAGGCTTAGGAATTAACGCCTTAGGCTATACAGTACAAGAAAAATGATAATAACACTTATACTCAAATTATACAGCGGCTAGATGGCTGAACACTTCCTGAGCACTTACAAAAATAATAATATACTGTACAGGGGAGGACAGAGATGTGAACAGAATGAGGAGTAGATCTAAGTGGCAACTAATGCAGACACCGAGCTCATTATATAGGGTGCCGGCAGAGCTTGATTCAACTTGTAAGAAGGACGCGCAAATGAAAGCATAGGGGACGAAGAGTTGACAGTCCTGCTCTGAACAACAGAAAGAACGACTTACACTACTATAAGGGGAAGAAGGAGGGAGTGAGGTAGAACACGCAAGCCTGGTCACTATGGAAGCCACGTGGCGAATCGTGAACAAACATGCAGCATACTGTACATTAGGATCATACATAGGATGATGCAATCATGAACAAAACTGTATCATGTTAGAATTATACAAGGGATGATGAAATCATAGGCTAACGCCACCGACTTCCATACCTCTCTTCCTCACACACTCATTCACCATATACCTCCACCTTCTAATTGGCTTACCTCGCCTCCTCCCTCCTTCAAATTACCTCAAATATCCCTTTTTTACCACTCTATTGATATCCATTCTCTGCACATGACCATACTATCTCAGTATACTTTCTTCGCATCTGGTCTTCACTGACTTCCTCACTCCACATCTTTCACGAATCTAGTATCCTATTCACGCTCTGTACTCCACATACATTCCTCAACAGTCCCATCCCCACTGCTCTCTCTTGACTTTTCATTTCCATACCACAGCATAGTCTCACATCCATATGTTAAAGCTGGCACTAACACTCCTTTATGTAAGCCTCGTGCAGCTGCAACACCCTAGTCTCTGTTTCTTATCAAGGCCTTCATAGCACTGGCTGCTTTCCTTCCTTGTGTCACTGTACTTTCCACATCTTTGGCACAAAATCGTCACTTTTCTATCACTGAACCCAGATATTTGAACTCTCTCCAATTCCAATCTCTCCATTTACCGTAACATTACAGTGGGAGTCACATTCTCTCTCATTCTCTCAGTAACCATCACTTTACTCCTTTCTACGTTTATACACAGAGAGACAGACAGACAGACACACACACACACACACACACACACACACAAACACACATATATATATATATATATATATATATATATATATATATATATATATATATATATATATATATCTATATAGATATAGATATATATATATATAGATATATATATATTTTTGTTACATAGCCTATGATTTCATCATCCTTTGTTTAATTTTAATGCACAGTATGCTGTATGTTTGATCACAAGCGTGTTCTGCCTCAGTCCCCCCTTCTACCGTTATAGTAGAGTAAGTCGTCCTTTCTGTTGTTCAGAGCAGGATTGTCACCTCTTTGTCCCCTATGGCTTCATTTGCGCGTCCTTCTTACAAGTTGTATCAAGCTCTGCTGGCCCCTATATAATGAGCTCAGTCTCTGCATTATTGCCACTTAGATCTACTCCTCATTTTGCTCACATCTCTGTCCTCCCCTGTACAGTTATTATTATTGTGAGTGCTCAGGATGTCTCCAACCATTTAGCAGCTGTGTGTAATTTGAGTATAACTGTTGCTGCATTTTTTCTTGTACTGTGTAGCATAAGGTTAATTCTTAGGCCTAGTAAGGTTTTTGTAATTTATGTAAAGGTTCTTGTTATCAGCCATCATTAATAATATTTTGTATCTATAATAATATATCTGGCATTCACTGAGTATTATCTGGTATCTCATTTTAACAGGGCTGACTTAGATAAATTTACTCATGTTAATTTCGTGTTAATAGAGGCTATTGCAGTTAACCATATATTTAACCTGTTTTTTGCCATTACATTATCCTTATGAGTCCTGAATGTTTTGTTGTTAGTTTGAGCATTAAACTTTAACTTGTAATTTTACCTAACTCTTTTATTTTGAACCTGGACCTTTACGGGACAGTAGTGATTATTAGTATTCTCACTTATAGTGTACATTATCTTTCTCTGTTCCGTAACAATATATATATGTATATATATATATATATATATATATATATATATATATATATATATATATATATATATATATATATATATATATATATATATATATATATATTCTACCCAAAACTTTTTGAACGGAAACTCTTTGTCGTACAGAGTGGATGATAGGTGGCAATGAACACACCCGATCTTTGTTAGTGTGTATAGTGGCGTTGGGCACGATGGATTCGTTTGCTTCATGTGTGTGTATTTTTATCGTTGTGTTTGAGTCAGTGTGCAAGTTTTGTGGTCTAAAAACTTGAGGATGTAGAAGAGGAATGTGTGTGGATTAGGTTTTGTGTGACCTCGGGTAGAACGTGGCAGAAGCTCATGAAATGATAAAACAAGTGTTTGTTGACAATGATTTGGGAGTTACACAAACCTATGACTGGTTTAAGCGTTTTAAAAACTGACGAACGTCAACAGATGGTGATGCACGTTATGGTCGCCCTTCTACAGTTCACCCGAGCACACAGCCCTTGTTGTTCGCAATTAATGGCATAAATTAAATGAATGTTATCACCCACCCCTCTGTGATTTCATCTTCTTGCTGGAAATGAAAATCATTTTGAAAGGACTAAGATCTGACACCAATGAGGAGATCCAAGAGGAATCTCAGGAGGTTGTGATAAAGTAGATGCTCATGGACTTCCTGAACGCATTCCCCTGTTGAGAGGAGCGCTGGGATCAATGTCTGCACGCCCGAGGAGATGACTTTGAACTGATCGGCGGTGATTATAACGACTTATTTCTCTTTCTTTAGTCAAATTTCGGGGAATTTTGGGTAACACATCGCATATATATATATATATATATATATATATATATATATATATATATATATAGAGAGAGAGAGAGAGAGAGAGAGAGAGAGAGAGAGAGAGAGAGAGAGAGAGAGAGAGAGAGAGAGAGAGAGAGAGAGAGAGAATAGATACATAATTTATATTCAAACATATATATATACATATATATATATATATATATATATATATATATATATATATATATATATATATATATATATCATCTCATCAGCCGTTTGCATGTCCACTGCAGGACCGGCCTATCCCGACCGAAGTCGGGACGATGCAGCCAATGTATCTCTACCAAGTGGCTTAAGCTGTCTGGTAGAGATTGTATGTAGGGTGAGAAGTGCTTGTAAGTGTAATTGTAGTGTTGGAGTAGCTTTAGATGTGTGTGTAGTCTGTGAACCAAGTGTAATCGGCCCGCGCAAACCGACTGGGTGCAAGCTTACACTGGTTCAACCACAGCACCCCTGGTGTCCGCCAATGCAGTACGCGGCCGGGTAAACACTCCTAAAGTTTATTACCCTGGCGGGGCGCGAACCCTGGCTCACCCGTGTACGAAACGCACTCTACCACTGTACCACTGAGGCTCCATATATATATATATATATATATATATATATATATATATATATATATATATATATATATATATATATATATATATATATATATATATATATATATATATATATATATATATATATATATATATATATATATATATATATATATATATATATATATATATATACATATACATAGATAGATACAGCTATATATATGTGGTAGGTGGGGGCGTTCACCATCCACTCACTCGATGTAGTGCTGCTCTCGTGTGTCTGTCCTTTCCTCTCCTCCATCCTTCTTTCCTTCCATCCTCTTCCTTCCTTCTTTACTTCATTCTTTCCTCGTCCTTATGCCTACGGGTGACTTTACACTCCCTCTTCTGTCTTTCTTTCTTTCATTGTTTCCTCTTCCTTCTGCCTGTGGGTGACCCTACACTGAGTGACAAGCCAAATGGTTTCTTGTACACCAGGAAACCATTTACTACGTTGGGTGGCAACCATATAACCAGATTCTGGCACCTGGTGGTTTAGTGAGTAATTACGGCGCTCCAAATCGGATTGAGCCGATGAAGGTGGTTGGGTTTTAGTGGTCACGTAATGCTACCCATGGATGAGTGAGGCTGGTCACTCTCATCTTAAATGTCAGTACCAACTTGCCTATCCCTGGGCTCCTACGCTCCTCAAGAGGCAGTGTAGGATTGGATGATTATGAAAAAATAAGAAATAAAATATAAATGTATGTGTAAGGATAGATAGATAGATATATATAGATAGATAGAGAAATAGACATTTAGATAGAATGATAGATAAATAGATAGACATATAGATAGATAAGTAACAGGGGCAGGATCCCACTCCTCCCTACCGAATCCCCGGGTGGGGGATTGGGAAGACATTGTAGTTATACAAGTTACCGTCTGAGACGGCGAGGACCATGGGACCCCCTATAGATAGACACGGCTCCAACGAATACAATGAATAATGTGGCACAAGATTACATCTCACCAGAAACTATGTAGCAGGGAGGTCTCTTTGCAACAACTCCCCCATCCACACGTGAATTCTGTTGCTAACGATTTTACTGGAATCCTGCTGTAACATTTATTCTAGTAAAGGTTCACTCGTACAGTCGCCTGCGCTTACGGGCAGTGTGCTACCGAAAGTGAGTAGACACGGTCTTGGCAAATCAGAGACCATGACACTAAACAAACTGAAATCCATGAAGATCTGCACACGCAGTCCAATAGAAGATGCCTTGCAGAAGATTACAAACTTGATACCATAATGACTGAATTAGAAAACTTTGGTTGGGATGTATTATTGGTCTGAATGAGATCCACAAACAAGAAGGAATATTAATTCAGTTCCAAGACAGTAACCACATTTTCTACTATAGAGGAAAGAATAATGGAGTTAGTCGTGCATGATTTCTTATTAACCAATATCTTGTTAAATTCAGCAGAGTATTTGACAGTGTACCATGGACTGGAATTAGACAAGACAAAAGGTACACCCTGAAAGTAATACTAGCCTATGCACTGAGTCTTAGGAGCTCAAGTGAAGAAATAGAAACAATCTACAGTATGATGACATCTCTCAGATCATGGAAGAAGAAAAAACCAGATATACAACTGATGGGAGACTTCACTGCAAATATTGGCAAATCGAAAAACGGGAAAGCATGTATGAAAAAATTCAGAGGGGGAGAAAGGAATGCCAGAGGTGAAATGAGGGTAAATTTTGCTTAAACTTGTAACATTAGAATAATGAACACATTGCTTCACAAAAGAACTTGGAGAAAATGCACGTGGAGAAGTCCAAATGGAGAAACAAAGAATAAAATCGACTTCATTATAGCAGATAAGAATATCACGATCACAAATGTCACAGGTATCAACAAAGTAAATATAGGAAGTGACCATAGAATGGTGGGCTGCACAAAAAGATTCAGTTTCAGAACTGAAAGAAAGAAACCGATTAAAATTATAAAGATATGTCCGATAAAGCTTAGTGAAAATAAACCAGCCTTTCAATTAGAAATAACGAACAAATTTCAGGCTGAGTGTGACATCAGTGATTTGAATTAAAGACTAATAAGAAGTGCTCAGAGAATTAGAGGAGGCAGTAGGGAAAGATAACACAGGCAAAATCAAACCAAAATGACCCTCAAGCTTAAGAAAAGAGATGAAAGTGGAAACAAATAGATAAATAGAACGCGCGAAATTACTGTAAATAATCCTGTCAAGAAGAGACAGTGGGAAGAAAAAGAAATAAGAAACAAGGATCAGATCAAACAAGCCATCAAACACGGAGAAAGTCTGAAACAGGTGCGAAATAAATGGCACTCGGAAAGCAACAAAATATATTACTGTAAGACAAACATGGTGAAGTCGTTGAATGCAGATACAATGGTGAAAAGAATCGGAGAATTTTACAAAGAACTATGTATCAGTGACAATAATACCAGTAGCTAACTTGTCAGTTGACACAAGTGAAAAACCACAGATGACACCAGATGCCTACCTCTCCTTTCATTATGTTTTGGTTGTTTTAGCTGTCTAGCTATGAGATGTTTAGTGAAAGTGACCTTTTTCTTCCCACTGTCGCTTGATAAGTGTCATGACTGTATATTCTGCTTTCTCCTGTTACCTTTTTCAACATGCCTTGAAACATTTTAGATTCATGAGCTGGTCACATGCATGAAGTATTCCTGTTTACTAAAACTATTTTAAGTGTACTTTAAAGATGCGTGACTTTCTGTCTACCTTGAACTCTATTCGTGTATCAATGAATTTTCATAAAATTGTATTAAAAAAAAAAAAAAAGCAGTATGTGAAAATAATTTTTCTACTATTTCTGATACATTTTCTTTACGGTTGACCTCGGATACTCCTTACGAAATACTTTGAGCACAGTATCGAATTTGTTCTTTAGCTAATAAGTAAACAAAACAGCACACAACATCTCTTACGTTATTGCTCAGCCAAGGGCGGAGGAATCTGGGACTAGGATACTGTGACGAGAACTTTCAGGTAAGTGAAATGTCTCTTAGTTGCGCGGCATTATTATTATTATTATTATTTTATGTGTCCGACACTGGGCATAGGCTTCATAGCCTGCTCTTAAGGCCCAGTAGTCCTCCTACATACAATCCACCTCTACATATCACCACTTCGGCGCTAACACCCACCGTCCATATTGAATACATGCAAGGGCTGTCTCATACAGGACTGGTGTATTGGTATTAGCGGTGGTATTTTTATGACATGGCTTGTCTTTTGGTAGATCAGTAAAGTCTGCTCTTATTAATTTCAAATCCTGAAACTGTTCCCTGCCCCAGCGAGGATTTGGACCTGGGTCCGGCAGAACTACAGACCACCTCTCTACCGATTGAACCACCGCCTTTGAACAATATATTCCAACAGTTCTATAGAAATAAGCCCTAACCACACTAGACGCTAAGCCGTTCATTTGTTGCTGGTATATTTTCGACCCAACTTAGTAAATAATATGCTGGGGAATTCATGGATATAGGATCTGGATCAGGATCCGGATATTCCTAAAAATTTAATCAGTTCTTTCTTGATCCATGACCTGCCTTTCCACAAAGTTTAATTGAAATTCATTGAAAATTTAGGAGACTGTGCGGGATACTTCGGATTCGGGTCCGATTCTACCCCCCAAATTTAATTTCTTCCTTGGCCCATGGCACATTTTCCACAAAATTTCATCATAATCCGTTCATAATTGTTTGAGTAATCCCTGATCCAGATCCGCGGATGTAGGATCCGGATCCACCCGAAAGTTTATGAAATTCTTTCTTGGTATATGGCCCACCTTTCCACAAAATTTCATTGACATTCATTGAGAACTTTTGGAGATTTTTGTGCGGGATATTCCGGACCCAGATGTGGACCAAAATTTAATAATTCCTTCATTGGCCCATGGCCCATCTTTTCACAAACTTTCATGGAAATTAGGTCATAACTTTTTGAGTAATCCTGCTAACAAACAGACCAACCTCTTAGCGGAGGTAACAAAATGACAAACGTGGTCAAAGTGTCCCAAAGTTAAAAAAAAATAAAAAGATAAAAATCATAACTTTTTTCAGTTCTCAAAATGAAAAAATAAATAAAAGCAACTACCTGAATTTAAGGTGGACGGTTGTAACTAAAAAAGAAAATAGATATTTTTTTGCTTGGGGATAATGGATGTCCAAGTCCATGACGAACGCTGAGTGCGTTGTGCTAAGAGTGGAGGGCATAAAGGGGTTGTTACATATACCGGTACACAATATTTGATACGATTATTTATGCAGTGGTAGGTGGTGGCGACCATCATCCACTCACTTCAAGCAGTGCTGCCTACTGCCTAATTCCTCCTTCACCATTATCATCCTGCCCTTCCCTTTCCTTCCTATCACTTTTCAGTACTTCTTTCCTCCACACTTGGCACTGCACTGAAAATAATGGTTTCTTGTAACCCATGAAACCATTTACCAGTACATCGCTGGGTGGTCACCATATAACCAGATAACGGGATAGAAAGACGCAAATGTGGCATCCACCCAGGAACCAAACCTTTACGATTTTCCCCTTGCCTAGCTGTGGCGAAGTTGTCAACCAAGAAAAGGTTATTTGCCTGTGATTTATGGGTCTGTTCTGCCAAAATGGGTCTGAACTACAAAAACAACCACAACAGACAACAACATCAACAACAATAAAACATCAAGTTTATATTATATATAGCTGTGCAAACACACACCCACACCCACCAACCCACCTACCCCCCCCCACACACACTGAGAGAGAGCGGGAGGGGGGGGGGAGCAAGCAGATAGAAATATTGGTAGACAGATGGGTAAGTAGAAGGATAAATATTGATAGATGGATTGACAGCTAAATGCTTAGACCTGGAGACAGACAAGCAAACAGAATGATAAGTTAATATATAAACAGATAAATGAATAAATAAGTGGATGAATAGATGATGACT
Source organism: Coenobita brevimanus (assembly GCF_032717465.1). Taxonomy (NCBI): domain Eukaryota; kingdom Metazoa; phylum Arthropoda; class Malacostraca; order Decapoda; family Coenobitidae; genus Coenobita; species Coenobita brevimanus. Next base: position 32,057,772 of record NC_137006.1, read on the forward strand.
GATGGAGACTTATGTTCATAGAAATATCCTAGTATGTTTCAAGTCTACTCTCTTGGAATAATCTGAATTCTACCTTCAGTCTGCTCTTGTGATTGAGTGAAAAATATACTTATTGCTCTTATAAGCTGTACTTCATATACGGTACATAGGAAGATTTTTTCAGTGAAATGTGATCTTGTGTACATTAAAGTCTATAAGTTACTCTCATTACCTGTAGAGCAGTGACACCATCCCTTCGGTACGCCCCCTTTTACTTGTATACCTGTGTTTTATTGTTGCACCTAATGCCGCGGGACGCATTCATGTGGAACCACTAATATTCGGGCTGCTCAAGTGTCTTAGATCTTGAAAGGAGGATGGTGAATTGCAAGAGGCCAACGTAAGTTGCAGTCCACCTCGTTCACGTTTCAACTGGGCGTGCGTGCACAACAGCACAACGTTCTTGCTGCCTCTTGATCAATAGTACCCAAATTGTTCCTTTATTTGCCCCCACAGACAAAATGCCATAATATTCTAGATACCCATCAACATATTCCCCTGAAAAAGCAAGGAAAGCAACGTCGCTTCAATGACTATATTGGATATTAAATTTTTACAAGCCGTAGATATAGAAATGATCCCTTTCACTCCATAAAAGTATCAGACATTAAATAGAAAAGTACAGTTTGTAAATTAACATACCATAAAAAATCCAAGCTTATACTGCCCATCAGGAGTGTAAGGGCTAGGAGTTAGGCTTCTCATTTCCTGCATTTAAGACGAAGATGACCAGTCTCACTTTTCCCCGAGTATCACTGTGTGAGCAACAAGCCACTTCGAGGATGAATGAACTCTCGGGCCCCACCCAGTTGGAGTGTCAACCTACTTAGCAACCAGGCATTATTTGACTATATGGTTATTATCCAGCGTAAGCCACAACATCTTTGCGACCCTGTCTGGTTTCTCAGCACTTGCTCATGCGGAGAAGCATGAAAATTCAGAGATAATTCCCGACGCATTTCGCATGATGTAAAACCAATTAACTCAAACGGACCGATCTATGGCCCAGTTACATACATCCTGCCAAGTTTCATCGAAATCCTATTTTCCAGCTTTGGGCACGCTACACACACACACACACACACACACACACACACACACACACACACACACACACACACACACACACACACACACACACACACACACTCACACACACACGACCAGAATTAAGGAGTACTAGATATGGCTTATCAAAGAAGGCAGAGTTACCTGAAGGCAGCACAAAATATAATAAGTGGATGGTGGGCACCCCTGTTACTGAAGATGTTAAATCTGTTACGGCATTTCTCAACATGGAAGCCTTATCACTTTCGCTCTCGTCCTATGTCGATATATTTAGCAAGATAAACCAGCTGAAATATTCGCAACTATGCTCACTTCTCTGTATAACAAGGTACCCATATTTGTTATTAGATTTTGCTGTTATATACACCAAGCTCTGTACTATTTCCTATTCCCTCTCTTTTTACATCCAGAGCTACCCTTCACTTCTTGTCATCTTTCATTTTAAATTTTTATTTATTCTTTTAGCAAGGTATCGTTAATCCGGCAATAAGTTTCAGTGATATGCACGTTCCTCTCTCCTTCTTTCTCCCTTTTCTTTCCTATCTGTCTTCCTCTTCATCCTTTTGCTTTCCCCCTCTTGCCTCCTCTTCATCTCTTTCCCCTTCCCCCCTTCTATCACGTTCAGAACCGGTTCTTTCTACTGTATATCTATGTTTTTTAGTATCATATTTAAAGTAATGTTTTAGTAGTGAACGATCCCTCATCACTCAACTCAGCTGCACTATCGCTTTGTTTTCTAATTTTCTTTTTTTAAATTATCCACTATATTGTATTAAACCTACCGTTCTCTAATTTCAGTAATGCTTTAATCTTTTTTCTCCTAACGCCTCCACTCCACCTCGCTCTGTCCCCCCCCCCCTCTACATACACACACGCATGAGCTGTTTCATTTTCTCTGCCTTCCAGTTGTCTTTCTGTCCGTCTGTCTAGCTGTTTATCTGTTCCTGTTTATCTTTCAATGTCTGTCTAGCTAGCTGTCCGGCTATCTATATTAGAATCTATTGATCACTTTCAACTTGTTAATTATTTTCACACCCTGCTGCCATTTCACCCTCTGTTTTTTCTCCTCTCATCCTCGTCCACTTCTTTTATTTTGTTTTGACAAGTTTTCTTTTATTTGATCTACCCTCATTGCTTTCCTCAGTAACCTCCTTTTTCACCTTCTCCTCCGCACTTACTCTATACTTAAAGTTATCCATTCGTCGCCCCAGCCACTTTCATCTCATCATTACATCTCTTTGCACCTTCTTTCCCTCCTTTTTATCCCTATGCTTAACCAATTTCTTTTTCCTTCTTGCTTTTCAAACTATTGTCTTTCCTCTCATTTTGCTTGGTGCCATTGAACATCATCTTCATCTATTCTTTTCCTTTTTCTTTTCATTTAATCTCAGTTCACCTAATTCTCTTCTCTCATACCCCTATTTTCTTGCTTCCTTCAGCTCCCTTGCATTTTACATCCTTTATTATTTCCGTCAGAGCAATCTTTCTTTTCATACGCTCCCTCCTCAAATTGTTTCCTATACAACGCTCATCTTCAGTCTCCCATTTCACCTCATTATTCTGATTGTCTCCCCTTGTCTCCGTCTCTCCTACTATGTTTTCTCCGCTCGGTAACTCTCTGGCAAGAAGTGGATTTTCTGCATGAATTTTTCTTACTCATTATTCATCCACCTGCTTTTCCCCAATTTGTCTTCCATTTTCATATCTTTCTCACGTCTATCATTCCTATGTTTATCATCAGCAATCGTTTCTTCCATATCTCATCCTTTTCATTCCCCACCATCCTTTTCACCTCCACTCAGATTCAGCCACCTTCCTCCCGTCTATTCTGTTTCCACATAATCAATACTTTTCTCTATTTTCCTCATAACACAATATTTTTCTTTAAGCGGAAACTATTTTCACTCCTTTCTCGATTTTTTCACAGTTTTTTACCTCCTCTCATCGCTTCTACCCTTCTCCCTTCTCCTCATTCCTCCACTTCCCAAACAGTCATCTCCTCCTCTGCCGACTTCCCTTTGCAAACTTTGTCGTCCCGCTCCCCAAACTTAAATTCTTTAGGTGGAATTTTCACAGAATGGCTCAAGGCAGATCTCTTCAATATTTAAACACTTCGCTGCATCATTATGTGGCTATTAATATCCACCTCACTGTGATTCGTGGTATGGTCAGACGGTTTTATTCGGCTTAGAAGAGTTCCCTTGAAATGGTAAATATATCGAGCCGTTGAGAACAGAAAGTTTCCTTACTGAATAAAACCATCTGGCAAAGGATCAAATATTTTCCGTCTCCGCTTCGTCTTACTCCATATTTACCCTTCCTATATTTTTTTCGTATACTTTCCCTCTTTTCCCTTTGTTTAGATTATCTTCATTATTTGGTTCCATCATGACCTACCTGACTATGACGCCACGCCTTTTTCTTGTTACCCCCTTCAATCAGTTGATGTACAGTCAGCTTTTCTATCTGAAGGTACGATTTCAAATGAAAAAGTCATAAATGAGCCTATTCGTACCGTAAAAAATCCAAACAATCTCCATTATCAGTGTTTCTGGAAAGTGAACTTATTGTAGCTGTCATGCTCTATTCTTCTACGGAGATCTGGAAGAAATTTATCAATAGTAATTCCTAGTATATATCGGGTTTGAAGTGGTAAATATTTTCTCGAATAAATTCTTGGGAGAGAGTCAAAACCTCATTAATATTCCTTCCCAAGTGGAATAACAGTTCAGACAGATTATATCTTAATAAATGTTGTTTATCATGTAACACAGGCTTTCACAATGTGAAGATAATTTTTTTTTTTTTTTCCATTCACTTAGAAAGCCTGATGTATTATTAAAGTGCTTCTGCAACAAATAAAAAAGATTTCTCATTCGAAGTTTATCGGTGTTCCGGTGACCACTATATCAATTCAAACGTAGTGTTGTTAAACAACTCAGATGCCAACTTTACGTGTTAATTAATTTTTTGCCATATATTTCAGATGTGTGAATTTCTCACGCTAATAAATGTCTTGAGTTTTGGAAATAATTCTATATCAAGTTTGAGTACATTTGGGAAAGATATTTAGCGATTTCTACCAAATTATGATTAAACAGCCATCACTCCAATAGAGTATCAGCCGTAACTAATTCACGGTTGGAACTTCTTTCTATTCGTGAAATCACAGGTATTATAAGTAAAATGAAAAACCAACACTCATCGGAAATTAAAACTCAAGCTAACCCCAACACGGCCGACACAAATTTCAGTTCGACGATACTTTAACATGATATTTTTTTAGATCTACTAGAAACAAATAATCGTACATGAGGGATCAAGTATTGTTTATAAATTGTGCGACTGTGTTTTTTTCGTAATATTATTAGTAATAATATATATCTGATAAGTAATACCTAAACAATTTGTACTTGGAGGATTTATTGACTTTCGTAGTGATTTTAAATTGTAAATAATAACGATCTCTCATGAATCGTCATACTGCTTGAACAATCCATTTTAAAATTTGATCAGGAGGCTGAAAATGTCACTTTAAAGGCCTAGTTATGCAGATTAAAATAATATCTGTTTATCTCTAGATTTTCAAGTTTTGATCACGTCTCTTGTCAAGTGATTATCAGTGAATCGATTTCATCCTTCATGTTGCCTCATTCAGACTTGTTACTCATTTTTCTTATACGGATTTCTCTATCACTCAGAATTTTTTTTTTTTTTTTTTTTTTTTTTGAATCGTAGATACTATTGGGATTGATTCCCAGCTAATTTAGAGAACATTTGTGGAAGTTGGCTATATAATGTTTTTGGCTTCAATTGTGAGGTTTTTGGATCACTCAATTATATAGTTGTGAAATAATGTTAAAGCTAATGCTATTACCGAAACAAACATGACAATGTTTTTCTATCTGAATGAAGAAAGTCAGAAATGAGTATTTGTAACGTAAAAAATCCAAACAAACCATTATCAGTGTTTCTTGAACCTGCACTTATTGTAGCTGTGATGCCCTACATTTCTACGGAGATGAAAAAATATATCGAGTAATTCATTGTTTTTCTCGGTTTTGATGTGATTTATAATTTCTGGAAAAAATTCTTAGGAGAGAGTCAAAAGCTCTTTAATATTCATTCTCACATGGAATAACAGACTTTTCTGATCTACCAGATGACCCGCCGACGTCATAAAACTACCCCCGCTAATAGCAGTACACTAGTCCTATATGAGACAGCCCTAGCATGTATTTAATATGGACTGTGGGTGTTAGCGCTGAAGTGGTGACATGTGGAGGTGTAGGAGGACTACTGGGCCTTGGAATGGGCCACTGCCCCCAAGAATAGGCCCTGAGAATTTGCCCAGAGTCGGACACGTAAAAAGAAAAAAAAAAAAAAAAAAAATCATGGAATAACAGTTCTGACAGATTTCACCAGAGCCGACAAAACAGTTCACATTTTGCTACTTACAAATTATATTTATAAATCAGTAACAATAAATCTGCGCACATGAGGAACTAAGTAGTGTTTATAAATTGTACGACTATGACTTTATTTTTCGTAATATTATTCGTAATAATATATACCTTATAAGCAACACCAAATCAATTTTCTCGAAGGATTTGTTGCCTATGGTAGTGATTAAAAAAAAAAAAAAAAAACGGATGAGATGTTACATGAAATGTCATACTGCGAGAAGTCAACTTTTAAAATTTGATCAGGAGGCTCAAAATGCCAATTTAAAGCCCTAGTTATGCAGATAAAAATAATATCCGTTTTTCTCTAGATTTCCAAGTTTTGAACACGTCTCTAGTCAAGTGATTATCTGTGAGTCGATTTCATCCTTCATGTTGCCTCATTTCGACTTGTTATTCATTTATCTTATACGGAATTCTATATAACTAAGAAACGTTTTCTGAATTGTAGATTCTATAGGGAATGTCTCCCAGCTAATTGTGTACATTTGTGGAAGTAGCATTTTTTTTTTTTTTTCATCAATTGTATGATTTTTAGGATCATTCAAGTATGTAGTATTGAATTATTTTTAAAACGAATGGTATTACGGTAACAAAAAAACATGCCAATGATTTTTCATAAAAAGTTGCGACTTTAAATTGAGTCATAAATGAACCTCATGATATCATAAAATGTCCAACCAATCTCTTATTCAGTGTTCCTTCACCCTGCACTTATTGTAGCAATCATGCTCTATACTTCTATGGAGATGAAAAAAATTTATAATTGGTAATTCTTTGTAGATCTCGGTTTTGAAGTGGTTTATGTTCTCGAATAAATTCTTAGAACAGAGTCAATATTCTTTCCAAAGTGGAATCACAGCTCTGACATATTATGTGTAAGGAAATGTGGCTTATCGTGTATCACGGACTTTCTGAATGCTTTTTTTTTTTTTTCTTAGGAAAGTGCTTCTGCAGCAGATAAAAAAGAATTCTCATTCGAAGTTTATCGGTGTTTCGGTGACCGCACATTAGCCTCCACTTCCAACCGCTCCACACGAGTACATCGAAGGGCTTCGAGACATATGTGCAAGCACACGTTCTGAAACACATCCAGTCTACAGAGGACAGCATCCGATGCTGATACATACACCTGTGAGTCATAGTCAAGCTTGGAACAGATAAGGGACTTATACACCATCAATAAAGACGTCCTGCCTGCTCCCCACGATCTACCGGAAAGAATCTTAAGGACTAACTTTTTTACTACAAGAAGCAAGCAAATGTGTGTTCAACTGAGCCTACTGTCAAAATGTAGACCTAGGAATCTTACTGAATTTTGAAAAGGTATCGGCTGATTATCTAAAGTTAAATGGAAAGGAGGTACGTTAAGTTTACGAGTAAAAAGAACACAGATACACTTAGGGACGGAAAATTTAAATCCCCACTCCAGGGCCCAATGCGGAACAGATTCAAGTGCCAGTTGAATCTGCTGTGCCGAGGATTGTGCATTGCGGGAAGAGTGCCACACTGCACATCATCAGCATAGAGTGAGTATCTAAGCATCCTGGGGACGGAAGCGGAAGACAGAATGTCATTAATGGCAACGCTGAACAAAGTAGGGCTAAGCACACTTCCTTGGGGTACCCCTTTCTCTTGGACAATTATGTCCGAAGTTACGTTACAGGGTAACCTGACAGAAAATGTTGTCAGTAAGGAATTTCTGAAGGAAAATGGGCAAATTACCTCTTAAACCAGAAGCGTTGAGTTTACGTAGTATTCCGTTTCGCCAGGTCATATTATAAGCCTTATGAATATCCAGAAAAATTCCTATCATGAATTCGCGATTGGCAAAAGCCTCGGCTATGCAATGCTCCAGGTGCACTAAATTATCCAGAGTGGACCTGTATTTACGGAATCCACTCTGTTGATCATTTAACACACCCTTCGACTCTAAAACAAAAAGAATCCTTTTATTAACCATACGTTCAAAGACCTAGTCAGTCAGCGCAATAGGTCGAAACGAGCTGGGACTCGCAAGGCGACCGTCCCGGCGAGGTATCGGTATGACTTGCGCGTAGTGCCATGAGTTTGGGAACGTGAGAGATGCCCAAATCTCATTGTACACCGCTAACAGCTTACTCAGGTTGTCCAGAGTAAGATGCTGAATCATACCGTATGTAATGGTGGATGGACTGGGCCTGGAACAATTTCAGGATATAAGGGGAAGGAGAAGTTCATCTAATATAAATTCGGAGTTGCAGCTGGTATCTCCGTCTTCCGTGGCAAAGTTTGTTTTGCAGCTCAGCCGTACGCTGATGGTGGAGAAAGCAAGGATCATAGTTGGCTGAGCTGCTTACCTGGTCGGCAATAGTATTGGCAATGTCCATGGGATCGTCAATGACATTCCCGGCCACCTCAAGTGTGGTGATTGGTGACCGGGTGTACTTGTTTAATACATTTATGGTGGACCAGACATGACAGTCGGGTGGTGCGATTCACCGTGGATGCAAAACTACGCCAGTTATTCCGTTTTGCCGCTTTAATTGTCCTCCTTGCCTCAGCCTAAGCTGCTTTATAGGCAATAAAGTTTGATTCTATTGGCTGTTTCTCAAAAATCCTGTATCTCCTATTGCGCTTAGTAAGTGCTTGTCGGCAATCTCGTGTCCACCACGAAACTCTACGCTTGTTTGGAATATTAGATGTTTCGGGAATAGCAGCCTCAGCTGCGTGTATTATGGAAGTCTGTAGGTGTGCAACTTTCTCATCAATGTTATCTCCTGATATATCTAGATTGGCGACCCATGAGTAGTACCCAAAATTTAGGTGGTGGAGGAGGCCGAGAATCGTCGCGTGTATAAGAAAGAAGGATTGGAAAATGATCGCTACCCATCGAGTCGTCATGCGGGTCCCAAGAGATGTTAGTGTGTATATCAGGAGATGACAAGGACAAATCTATGACGTGTTGCCAGTGCAGTCATCTACACGAGTCGCTCTACCATTGTTTAGAAGACAGAGGTTTGTAATATTAGGTTGGCTACTTGCTCCCCCCTACCATCACTCCTCAAGCTTCCCCACTGACAGTGATGGGCATTAAAATCGCCTAAAATTAATTTTCGACCCGAAAGTTGATGGGTTAGTGAAATGAAAGCATCACCATCAATGGGACCACGGGGAGGACAGCAAATAGAACAAATAGATGTGTTATTAAATTTTACTCTGCACGCGACAGCTTCCAGAGTAGAATTTAGTACCACTTCTCTTTGTGGGTGTGATTTGTGTATGTATATGGCAACTCCGTGACCGTCATATCTTCTATACGAATGGTAGTGTTTGAACTGTGGAGAATCAGGGTGATGAACCAAGCGCGTCTCCTGTAAACAACGTCTGGCCTGTGTATAGATAGCAAAATTGCTATATTGTGGACTTTATTCCCAAGAGTCCTACAATTCCATTGTAACACAGTGAATGTGGCTGTTTAAGATTTACGAGAGGGGCCAGTGTGCTTAGCTTTTTTATACCTCCTGCCGCCAGGCGAGTGGCTACCGGGGGACCTATCCCGGTGCTTACTAACGGAAACCTCCATATGTTGCTCGTCAATAACTAGGCTCCCAGAGACCCCGAGGAAGAGCTAACTCTTCTGTCCCTTGCTGGACCAGGAGCAGGAAGGACATGACGTGTCTTTGAAAGGGTGGTGAAGTTATGCTTAACAGTCTTGTCATATTTCGGTTTAGGCTTGACTGAGAAGCAGCAGCAGCCTGTGAGTATGAAGAAGCTTTTGGGAGGTCAGAGAGTTGGATCGTACAGGAGGGCTGAGAAGTGGAGGCTGAGGTAGAGTGAGTGGCCTGAGTAACAAGCACAAAATCAGTCTGCGTCTCCACAGTGCACATCACAGGACGGGACACCACCGCCGAAGCATAGGACCTATTCGGTGTGGGAGTTGCATGCAACTCCATCTTTTTCCTTGCTTCGTAGTAAGAGATGCCCTCAGTTGCCTTCACCGCACAGACCTCTTTCTCCTCCTTCCACTTGGGGCAGTCCCTAGAGGAAGTGGAGTGAGCACCCTTGCAGTGATAGCAGCTGACAGTCTCTGATGTGCAATGTTCAGCATCATGACCTTGCGTTGCACACTTGACAGACTGATTGGGAAGCATGACAAGTCTTTTCAAGATGCCCATAAATCCGGCATTTGGAGCAGCGAAGGGGATTGGGAATATATGGACGAACATTGATAATTTCGTATCCCACTTTGATATTACTGGGAAGAGACGCTTTTCCAAAATTCAAGATAATCGTAGCTGTCTTCGTTCTTATGCCTTCCCTGAAACGAGTGATGAAACGGGTATCTATTACGTCCTGCTGCGCAAGTTCCCATCAACTTTCGGGTCGAAAATTAATTTTAGGCGATTTTAACGCCCATCACTGTCAGTGGGGAAGTTTGAGGAGTGATGGTAGGGGGGAGCAAGTAGCCAACCTAATATTACAAACCACTGCCTTCTAAACAACGGTAGAGCGACTCGTGTAGATGACTGCACTGGCAACACGTCATAGATTTGTCCTTGTCATCTCCTGATATACACACTAACATCTCTTGGGACCCGCATGACGACTCGATGGGTAGCGATCATTTTCCAATCCTTCTTTCTTATACACGCGACGATTCTCGGCCTCCTCCACCACCTAAATTGGGGGTACTACTCATGGGTCGCCAATCTGGATATATCAGGAGATAACATTGATGAGAAAGTTGCACACCTACAGACTTCCATAATACACGCAGCTGAGGCTGCTATTCCCGAAACATCTAATATTCCAAACAAGCGTAGAGTTTCGTGGTGGACACGAGATTGCCGACAAGCACTTACTAAGCGCAATAGGAGATACAGGATTTTTTGAGAAACAGCCAATAGAATCAAACATTATTGCCTATAAAGCAGCTTAGGCTGAGGCAAGGAGGACAATTAAAGCGGCAAAACGGAATAACTGGCGTAGTTTTGTGTCCACGGTGAATCGCACCACCCGACTGTCATGTCTGGTCCACCATAAATGTATTAAACAAGTACACCCGGTCACCAATCACCACACTTGAGGTGGCCGGGAATGTCATTGACGATCCCGTGGACATTGCCAATACTATTGCCGACCAGGTAAGCAGCTCAGCCAACTATGATCCTTGCTTTCTCCACCATCAGCGTACGGCTGAGCTGCAAAACAAACTTTGCCACGGAAGACGGAGATACCAGCTGCAACTCCGAATTTACATTAGATGAACTTCTCCTTCCCCTTAAATCCTGTAAAGGTTCCAGGCCCAGTCCATCCACCATTACATACGGTATGATTCAGCATCTTACTCTGGACAACCTGAGTAAGCTGTTATCGGTGTACAATGAGGTTTGGGCATCTCGCACGTTCCCAAACTCATGGCACTACGCCCAAGTAGTCATACCGATACCTCGCCGGGACGGTCGCCTTGCGAGTCCCAGCTCGTTTCAACCTATTGCGCTGACTGACTAGGTCTTTGAACGTATGGTTAATAAAAGGTTTCTTTTTGTTTTAGAGTCAAAGGGTGTGTTAAATGATCAACAGAGTGGATTCCGTAAATACAGGTCCACTCTGGATAATTTAGTGCACCTGGAGCATTGCATAGCCGAGGCTTTTGCCAATCGCGAATTCATGATAGGAATTTTTCTGGATATTCATAAGGCTTATGATATGACCTGGCGAAACGGAATACTATGTAAACTCTACGCTTCTGGTTTAAGAGGTAATTTGCCCATTTTCCTTCAGAACTTCCTTACTGACAACATTTTCTGTCAGGTTACCCTGTAACGTAACTTCGGATATATTTGTCCAAGAGAACGAGGTACCACAAGGAAGTGTGCTTAGCCCTACTTTGTTCAGCGTTGCCATTAATGACATTCTGTCGTCCGCTTCCGTCCCCAGGATGCTTAGATACTCACTCTATGCTGATGATTGTGCAGTGTGGCACTCTTCCCGCAATGCACAATCTCGGCACAGCAGATTCAACTGGCACTTGAATCTGTTCCGCATTGGGCCCTGGAGTGGGGATTTAAATTTTCCGTCCCTAAGTGTACCGGTGTTGTTTTTACTCGTAAACTTAACGTACCTCCTTTCCATTTAACTTTAGATAATCAGCCGATACCTTTTCAAAATTCAGTAAGATTCCTAGGTCTACATTTTGATAGTAGGCTCAGTTGGAGAACACACATTTGCTTGCTTCTTGTAAGTTAGTCCTTAAGATTCTTTCCGGTAAATCGGGAGCAGACAGGACGTCTTTATTGATGGTGTATAAGTCCTTATCCGTTCTAAACTTGACTATGGCTCACAGGTGTATGGATCAGCATCGGATGCTGTCCTCTGTAGACTGGATGTGTTTCAGAACGTGTGCTTGCGCATATGTCTCGGAGCCCTTCGATGTACTCGTGTGGAGAGGTTGGAAGTGGAGGCTAATGTGCCTCCCCTCCGTCTACGACGTTACCACCTGCTATTTTCTTACGGTATCACCACCCACCGTAAACCCTCACTTGGCCTTCCGACTTGTCGGATCCTCCTACAATGGGAATACCTGCTGTATGCGGCCCTCAAGCCGGTGGCTGTGAGGCTTCACTTCCTCTGTGAGGCGTTAGGGTACGACTTTTCTACTGGGTATCAGGTTTTAACATCAAAAATATCGCCCTGGGAGTCTCTTGCCACCACATTCAACACTGACTGGCTCCTCATCGCAAAGTACAGGACGCCGGAGGTGGAGGTACGACAATTAATTCGGATGATCCTCATTAGACACCTAGCGTCATTCCACTTGTACAGCGATGGTTCTAAGATGGATGAATGTGTGGGTGCGAGTGTGTCGTCTACAGAGTGCCGCATCCATTTTCGCTTGCCCCGCCACACGTCCGAATTCACTGCTGCATTATTTGCCATAGACAAAGCTATAGACTTTGCGTTCAGATCATGACAGTTTTGTCATTTTTTCGGACACGTCAATTCATTCATGTAGGACTGATTCACATGAGGTCCTGGGCCACATTATCAATAAGCTGCACACATGTGCTAAATCCTTCTCTCTGATCTGGGTGCCTGGTCATTGTGGTATTTACGGCAATGAGCAGCCTGACATCCTAGCTAAATCGGCTGTAGAACTCGAGGAGACTTGGGACGTTCCTCGTGAGCTACAGTCTAGTCTTGCTTTCGGAAAGAAATCAATTAATCTTCTGTGGCAAAGTCAGTGGACCGACCTGGCAATTCCATCTGTCAAAAGGACCATATGTGACTAGTCCAGTTCCTCCCGAGGAAACAGACGGGAGGAGGTCGCTCTAGCCTCCCTGCACATGAATTCCACCCTAATAACACATATGTTACCATATATTAACAATTTCCACCACGTACCACCTGTGAAGCGGTGTTATCTATTAGTCACATCCTTTTGTACTGCAGTAGGTAAGCTGGGAAACGTACTTCTCTGGCTGCCTACTGTAGGACAAATGCGCTCCCTTTCACACTTGATTCTGTATTGGGTGATGGGGACGTTGGTGTGACATAAATTGATGACTTTCCTGAAAGAGACCAGATTACTCAGAGTTGTGATTTATTTTATGAACTTGGTTGTGGTTTCCTTATTTTTTATTTTTTATTTTTTGGTATATAGGGATATGGTTTTTGTACATATGTAAATACTTGTTTTTTTTTTTTTGATCAGGACCAGTAAATTTGAAATTGTTCTTTATATATATATATATATATATATTTGATAAGTGATTATTTTGTAGTAGAATAGTAATGAGTCTACATATGATGTATAGATGGAAGTATTTGTCCTGGTACTATCCATGTATACTGATGTTGTCTTTATTACTTATTATGTTTCATAATCATGAATACTAACAATATTGGTATGAAATAGATGCAAATATTTCATATTATTTTGGCTTTCATGATTATCGATTCTTGCTGGCCTAATGCCCCTTCAGGGTGATGGAAAAAAAAAAAAAAACATGCATGGTTGTGAAGAGAGCGGACGTGTGCTGAGCTCTTCTCTAGCTTGTAGGGTTGCCTCACTGGCTTGTTCTTTTTTTTTTTTTCACCCTTCTCGTGGTCGATAGGATAGTTAGTACTCATTTTCCTCCCCTTCCTTTTTGTTAGAACAGTAGGTGTCTGTTGTACTATACTTTTACCTTTGCTTATTGCCCACGGAGGGTCCCCACCACTGATCGCTCTGGGGCATGAATTGACTCGGTCGGGCCTCCCTGGAGTGTTTTGAGAGGGCAACCTCATAGGTGTTTGGTCCCAGGTTGATTGGCCCTTGCTTGTTTTCTCTCCTCCTTCACACTTCCCCCGTTAGGGCGGAGTGGTACTATGGCGGACGCCTCTACTGCCCCTCCCCCATAAGGGGGGGAGGTGGTCCTGACCGACCCCCGAATGAACCACGGACTGACAGAACGGCCCCAGACTCGTCTGCCCCGTGATATAAATGTAAATAATGCTGAATTCGTTTTCGTCCATGCTCTAGGTTCCACTCCCTTGAGCAGTCACAATCCCTTCATGATTAAGCTTCTTAACTGATTGTAAAAAAAAAAAAAAACGAATATCTTCACATTGTGAAAGTCCGTCATACACGAGAAGCCACGTTTCCTTAGATATAAACTGTCAGAGCTGTGATTCCACATTGGAAAGAATATTGACTCTGTTCGAAGAATTTATTCGAGAACATATAAACCACTTTAAAACCGAGATACACAATGAATTACCATTTATAATTTTTTATCAGTGCAGGTAGAAAAAAACAGTGAATAATGGAGATTGGTTGGATATTTTACGTTACCATGAGGTTCATTTATACCAATTTAAAGTCGTAACTTTACATGAAAAATCATTGCCATGTTTTTCGTTACCGTAATACCATTCGTTTTAAAAATAATTCACTATATACTTGAATGATCCTAAAAATCGCACAATTGATGGAAAAAACAACAAACATGCTACTTCCACAAATGTACTCCAAATTAGCTGGGAAACAAACCTTATAGGATCTACAATTCAGAAAACGTTTCTGAGATATATAATTCCGTATAAGAAAAATAAGAAAAGTCTGAATGAGGCAACATGAAGAATGAAATCGACTCACTGATAATCACCTGAGTAGAGACCTGTTTAAAACTTGGAAATCTAGAGATACAGATATTATTGTAATCTCCATAACTAGGCCTTTAAAGTGGCATTTTGAGCCTCTTGATCAAATTCTAAAATGGATTGTTCAATCAGTATGACGATTCATATGAGATCGTTATCAGTATTTACAATTTTAAATCCCTTCGAAAGTCAATAAATCCTCCAAGTGCAAATTCTTTAGGTATTATCAGATATTCATTATTACTATTACGAAAAATAAACACAGAGTCGTACAATTTATAAACAATACTTGGTTCCTCATGTATGATGATTCATTGTTTTGATAGATCAAAAAATATCATGTTAAAGTACCGTCAATATGAATTGTTTTTTAGGCCGTGTTGACTTTAGCTTGAGTTTTAATTTCCGATGTGTTGGTTTTTCTTTTTTCACAAATGGAAAGTAGTTCCAACTGTTAATTAGATACTTATGATACTCTATTGGAGTGATGGCTGTTTAATCATAACTTGGTCGAAATCGCTAAATATGTGACTTCCCCAAATGTACTCAACCTTGATAAGAAGACACTCAGTTATTTCCAAAACTCAAAAGACATTTATTAGCGTGATAAATTAACACATCTGAAATGTATAACAAAAAATCAATTAACACGTAAAGAAAGTTGGCATCTGAATTGTTTAACAACAAGACGTTTAAAATGATATAGTGGTCACCGAAAAACCAATAAACTTCGCATGAGAAATCTTTTTTATCTGTTGCCGAAGCACTTTAAAAATACATCAAGCTTCCTAACAATGTTAAAAAAAAAAAAAAAAAAAAAAATATTCACATTGTGAAAGCAAGTGTTACACGATAAACATTTCTTAACATTTAATCTCTCAGAACTGTTATTCCATGTGAGAAAGAATATTAATGAGCTTATGACTCTCCTAAGAATTTTTTCGAGAAATTATAAATCACTTCGAAACCGAGAAAAACAATGAATTACTATTGATATATTTTTTCATCTCCGTAGAAGTATAGGGCATGACAGCTACAAGAAGTGCAGGTTCAAGAAACACTGATAATGAGGTTTGTTTGGATTTTTTACGTAACGAATAGGCTCATTTATGACTTTCTTCATTTAAAGTCGTATCTTCAGATAGAAAAACATTGTCATGTTGTTTGTTACGGTAATAGCATTCGCTTTAAGAATAATTCAGAACTATATAATTGATTTGATGGCAAAAACATCAAATATTCAACTTCCACAAATGTACTCTAAATTAGCTGGGAAACACCATAGAGTATCTACAATTCAGAAAACATTTCTGAGTTATATAGAATTCCGTGTAAGAAAATGAGTAACAAGTCTGAATGAGGCAACATGAAGGATGAAATCGACTCACTGATAATCACTTGACTAGAGACGTGTTCAAAACTTGGAAATCTACAGATAAACAAATATTATTTTAATCTGCATGACTAGGCTCTTTAAAGTGGCATTTTGAGCTCTCTTGACTTCAAATTTCTTAAAATTGAGTGTTCACGCAGTATGACGATTCATGTGAGATCTTTATCAGTATTGACAATTAAAAATCACTACGAAATCAATAAATCCGTCAAATGCAAATTGTTTACGTATTGGTTTAACGTACTAATATTACGAAAATTCCTACCGTGGATCGTTCACTTTATAAACAATAATTGGTTCCTCATGTACGCATGATTTAGTTTCTGATAGATATAAAAAGTATCATGAATTATGCGTCAATGTGAACTGTTTTGTCGGCCGGGTTGACGTTAGCTTGAGGTTTAATTTCCGGTGAAGTCGCTGGCATTGTTGCTTTTTACCTCATAATACCTGTGATTTCACGAAGATAGAAATGTTTCTTCAACTGTGAATTAGTTACGGCTGATACTCTATTGAGATGAAGTCCTTTATAATATTAATTTGGAAGAAATCGTTAAATATGTGATTTCCCCAAATGTACTCAACATTGGATTGCAGTTGAAACTCCCAGTTATTTGCAAAATTCAGACAACATATTTTCTTGGGAGAGAATCCATTTCTGAAAATGTATAACATAAAAATCCAATTAACACGTAGAGATTTGGCGAGAAGTTTTTAACAACAACAGGCTTGAAATTGAAGTAGGGTCACCTGAAACAGCGACAAACTTCGGAATGACAATTTTTTATTTGCTGCAGAAGTTAATTTTAAAAAATATTGCTAACTTCAAAACTGTAATAAAAAAAAAAATATCATTTTGTGATACACGAAAAAACACATTTCTTAAGATATGAACTGTCTGAACTATTATTCCACCTGAGAAATAATATTAATGAGCTCTTGACTCTCCCAAGAATTTTTTCGAGAAATAAATCACTTGAAAACCGAGAAATACAATGAATTACTATTTATAAATTTTTTCATCTCCATAGATGTACAGAGGTAGACACCTACAATAAGTGCAGGTTCAAGGAACACTGATAATGGACATTGGATTTTTTAAGTTACTAATAGGATCATTTTGGACTTTCTTCATTTAAAGTCGTATCTTTCAGATAGAAAAACAGTCATGTTTGTTACGTTACTGTAACAATGTCATTCACTTTAAGATAATTCACA
>NC_137006.1:32075178-32108907 GCF_032717465.1 Coenobita brevimanus
TACAGATACAAAATATTATTTAAAATGACTGATATAAAACCCCACATTAATCACAAAGACCTCACTAGGCCCAAGAATCAACCCTATGCTACACAGTACAAGAAAAAATGCAACAACAGTTATACTCAAATTACACACACATACTAAATGTTTGGAGATTTCTTGAGCACTCACAATAATAATATCTGTACAGGGGAGGACAGAGATGTGAACAAAATGAGGAGCAGATCTAAGTGGCAATGATGCAGAGACTGAGCTCATTATATAGGGGCCGGCAGAACTTGATACAACTTGCAAGAAGGACGCGCAAATGAAGCCATGGGGACAAAGAGTTGAGTCCCGCTCTAAATAACAGAGAGAACGACTTACTCTACTATAACGGTAGAAGGGGGGGACTGAGGCAGAACACGCTCGTGATCAAACATGCAGCAACTGTGCGTTAAAATTACACAAAGGATGATGAAATCATAGGCTATGTAACAATATATATATATATATATATATATATATATATATATATATATATATATATATATATATATATATATATGATAGCTTATGGAGAGATTCATGAGAATCACGATGACTATCAGTACTGTCCTTGTGGTCCTTAATGTGTTATACATGGCGTTCTGCACAGTAATGCTGGACGTAAGGAGGAAATGCATGAAACCTATAGTCCTGTTTTATGAAGGCGAAATGCTGTGGCTGTGGTAATCACGTCAAGAATGCTTATCTGCCAACACTTTCATTCTAAATAACTAATATCGTAACCTTCGCCATAAATTTCCAGTTATTCTTTTCCCGATGGCAGTTTTTTCCACTTTCATGTAGTAGGACTGTAGGTGATAAGGGAGAAATTCCTATGGCACTAAAAGTTTGTAAGAAGGAATGAGGTTAAAAATATGAGAAAGGACAGATAAACAGTACTACAAAAGGAAAGGAGGGAACGGGTAGCGAGAGAAGTAGAAAGCAGGGGGGAGGATGTGTGAGGTTGCCAGCCTACTTGAGAGACTGCAATATATACGTAAATTTAGACCAAATTTATTCACAACGTCAAATAGCGGCGCCAATTAAGGTGTAACACCCATTATTAGACAAATGCATATTGAAAGAAAACAGGTAATTAAATAGATTAATGACAGGAATATTTGTTGACAAATATGGTTATTTAAAGAGAAAGTTAAACTGCCTTATGCCTAAAAAAAAAATGTAGGGGCGTAGGAGAAAGTGATAAAAGGGGACTTCCAAGCACGAGGGATAATATGAATACGGAAATAGCTGAAAAAAAAATTATGAAAATTATTCTGGGTCCGGAAAGACCGTCCAATATCTTTATTTATTGCCTAATATCCAAAGGATAATAATAATGAGTAGGATACCCAAATACGGTGGTGAATAATAGTGTTTTTATTTAGTAGATAAAATGCAATATATGCCAAACATTTATCCTTTTTCTCTCTCTCTCACCAGGGCCACTCCAACATCCACTACCCTACCTTGTACCTCTTTTATTACCCCATCCATGTACAGATTGAACAACCATGGAGACATGACACATCCCTGTTTCAACCCAACTTTCAAAGAGAAAAATTCACTCAGTTCACCATCCACACGCACTGCAGCCTTCTCACCATCGTACATACTCTTCACAGCATTCAACAACTTCCCATCTACTCCACATATTCTTAACACTTTCCACAATCCTTGTCTATCCACCATGTCATATGCTTTCTCCAAATCCATGAAAGCCGCATACAACTTCTTTCCCTTTTCTAGACTTTTCCAATAAAGATCTAAGAATGAATATCTGATCTACACAACCTCTTCCCTTCCTAAAGCCTCCCTGTTCTTCTCCAACTAATTTCACCATACACTTTTCCTATTATACTAAGAAGACAAATGCCCCTATGATTACCACACTTCTTTTTCCCCTTTTCCTTTGTACAAGGGAATAATTATACCTGACTTCCAATCCTCCGGGACTCTACCGTCCTCCCAGGCCAATCTGCACATCATCCACATCCATTCTACTACTATCTCTCCCCCATGCTTCAGCATTTCACCACACACTCCATCGATTTCTGGGGCTTTCCCCGATTTAACTTTCTTCGTTGCTTCCACAACTTCTATCCTACTGATTTCTTCCTGTCTTCTCACCTCCCTCCTTCTCATACCCATTTCCCAGCCACTTATACTTGCATTACTTCCATCCTCTACGTTCAACAATTCCTTAAAGTGTTCCTCCGTCTGCTCACTTTTTCTCCCTTCTCCACTAGTAATCTACCATTTTTATCTTTCACTCCGCTGCTAACCACTTCCAGTACATTTTCTTACAGTCCTTCCACTTTACACTCAAATTCCTTCCAAATTCCTCATCCACTCACTTTTTACTCTCTCTTACTAATCTTTTCACCTCTTTCTTTCTACATACAACTCTCTCTTCCGCATCTCAACTTCTTCCACGCCCCTATTTCTCATCCATTCATTGTATGCTTTCTTCTTTTGTGCCACAGACTGTTTCACCTCTTCAGTCCACCACGCTGTTCCTTGCATCCCCTCCGTCTTCTCTTCCTTCCACACACCACATCACATGCTGCACATATTTCTTCTGTAAATATCCTACATACACCTTCCACATCTCCCATCTGCTCCAATTCATATTTGCCCAATCGTTCCTCCACTTCTCTCTTATATTCTGCCTTTTTCTCATCCTCTTGTAACTTTCCACTCTCCTTGCAACTACTCCTTCCTCTCGTCTTTCCCTTTTATTCCTCCATCTTACTTGAATTCTAATTCTGGCCACCACCAATTAGTGGTCAGAAAGTCCACTACCCCAAACTCTATAAACTCTTGCATCCATTACACATCGCATCCTTTCATCCACACACACATAATCAATCATTGCCTTCCTTTCATTCAGTTCACCACCCACCCTTCTTATCACTCGCCATGTGGATCATTTTATGCCTGAAGAGGGTATTGGCTATCAACAACCCCCTCCCAGCACAAATGTCCACTAATGCACTCTCATTCTCATCTATCTCAACAGGCACACCTCACTCACAAACTATTCCATCCACCTTCACATTCCCAACTTAACCATTCATATCACCAATCAAAAACACTCATTCCTTCCAAACTTTTCCATGCACACTTCTACATTTGTCCAGAACTCTTCTCTCACGATCTTGCATTGGCGCATACACACACAATCGCCCACATTTGTATTTCAACTTTCAACTTTACCCACACAATCCTTGATCCATACTGTCTTATGCTCTTCTTCCATCTTTTACTGATTTATTTTTTCCTCATCTCCGTAGAAGTATAGGGCATGACAGCTACAATAAGAGCAGGTTCAAGAAACACTGATAATAAGGTTTGTTTGGATTTTTTTACGTTACGAAGAGACTCATTTATGACTTTCTTCATTTAAAGTCGTATCTTCAGATAGAAAAACATTGTCATGCTGTTTGTTACGGTAACATCATTGGCTTTAGGAATAATTCAGAACTATACAATTGATGGCAAAAACATCAAATATTCGACTTCCACAAATGTACTCTAAATTATCTGGGATACAATCCTTAAAGTATCTACAATTCAGA
Organism: Coenobita brevimanus; assembly: GCF_032717465.1. Lineage (NCBI taxonomy): Eukaryota > Metazoa > Arthropoda > Malacostraca > Decapoda > Coenobitidae > Coenobita > Coenobita brevimanus. The sequence continues at coordinate 32,078,790 of NC_137006.1, forward strand.
AAACATTTCTGAGTTATAGAGAATTCCGTATAAGAAAAATGAGTAACAAGTATGAATGAGGCAACATGAAGGATGAAATCGACTCACTGATAATCACTTGACTGGAGACTTGTTCAAAACTTGGAAATCTAGAGATAAAGATATTATTTTCATCTGCATAACTAGGCCTTTAAAGTGGCATTTTGAGCCTCTTGATCAAATTTTAAAATGGATTGTTCACGCAGTATGACTATTCATGTGAGATCATTATTAGTATTTACAATTTAAAATCACTTCGAAAGTCAATAAATCCATCAAGTTCACGTTCTTTTAGGTATTGGTTATCAGATATTTATTATTACTAACAATATTACGAAAAATAAACAGTCCTTCAATTTATAAACAATACTTGGCTCGTCATGTACAATGATTTATTGTTTCTGATAGATCTAAAAAATATCATGTTGAAGTAGCGACAATGTGATCTGTTTAGTCGGCCGTGTTGACGTTAGCTTGAGTTTTAATTTCTGATGAGTGCTGGCTTTTCTTTTTACTCATAATACCTGTGACTTCACAAATGGAAAGTAGTTCCAACTGTGAATTAGTTACTGCTAATACTCTATTGGAGTGATGGCTGTTTAATCATAATTTGGTAGAAATCGCTAAATATCTTTCCCAAATGTACTCAAACTTGATATAGACTGTTATTTCCAAAACTCAAGACATTTATTAGCGTGAGAAATTTACACATCTGAAATATATGACAAAAAATTAATTAACACGTAAAGTTGGCATCTGAGTTGTTTAACAACACTACGTTTGAATTGATATAGTGGTCACCGGAACACCGATAAACTTCGAATGAGAAATCTTTTTTATTTGTTGCAGAAGCACTTTAATAATACATCAGGCTTTCTAAGTGAATGTAAAAAAAAAAAAAAAAAAAAAATTCACATTGTGAAAGCCTGTTACATGATAAACAACATTTATTAAGATATAATTTGTCTGAACTGTTATTCCACTTGGGAAGGAATATTAATGAGGTTTTGACTCTCCCAAGAATTTATTCGAGAAAATATTTACCACTTCAAACCCGATATATACTAGGAATTACTATTGATAAATTTCTTCCAGATCTCCGTAGAAGAATAGAGCATGACAGCTACAATAAGTTCACTTTCCAGAAACACTGATAATGGAGATTGTTTGGATTTTTTACGTTACGAATAGGCTCATTTATGACTTTCTTCATTTGAACAAGAAAAAGGCGTGGCGTCATAGTCAGGTAGGTCATGATGGAACCAAGAGTTAAAAATAATGAAGATAATCTAAACAAAGGAAAAAGAGGGAATGTATACGAAAAAATATAGGAAGGGTATATATGGGGTAAGACGAAGCGGAGACGGAAAATATTTGATCCTTTGCCAGATGGTTTTATTCAGTAAGGAAACTTTCTGTTCTCAACGGCTAGATATATTTACCATTACAAGGGAACTCTTCTAAGCCGAATAACACCGTCTGACCATAGCACGAATCACAGTGAGGTGGATATTAATAGCCACGTAATGATGCAGCGAAGTGTTTAAATATTGAAGAGATCTGCCTTGAGCCATTCTGTGAAAATTCCACCTAAAGAATTTAAGTTTGGGGAGCGGGACGACAAAGTTTGCAAAGGGAAGTCGGCAGAGGAGGAGATGACTGTTTGGGAAGTGGAGGAATGAGGAGAAGGGAGAAGGGTAGAAGCGATGAGAGGAGGTAAAAAACTGTGAAAAAATCGAGAAAGGAGTGAAAATAGTTACCGCTTAAAGAAAAATATTGTGTTATGAGGAAAATAGAGAAAAGTATTGATTATGTGGAAACAGAATAGACGGGAGGAAGGTGGCTGAATCTGAGTGGAGGTGAAAAGGATGTTCGGGAATGAAAAGGATGAGATATGGAAGAAACGATTGCTGATGATAAACATAGGAATGATAGACGTGAGAAAGATATGAAAATGGAAGACAAATTGGGGAAAAGCAGGTGGATGAATAATGAGTAAGAAAAATTCATGCAGAAAATCCACTTCTTGCCAGAGAGTTACTGAAACCGAGAAAAACAATGAATTACTATTGATATATTTTTTCATCTCCGTAGAAGTATAGGGCATGACAGCTACAAGAAGTGCAGGTTCAAGAAACACTGATAATGAAGTTTGTTTGGATTTTTTACGTAACGAATAGGCTCATTTATGACTTTCTTCATTTAAAGTCGTATCTTCAGATAGAAAAACATTGTCATGTTGTTTGTTACGGTAATAGCATTCGCTTTAAGAATAATTCAGAACTATATAATTGAGTGATCCTAAAAACCACACAATTGATGGCAAAAACATCAAATATTCAACTTCCACAAATGTACTCTAAATTAGCTGGGAAACACCATAGAGTATCTACAATTCAGAAAACATTTCTGAGTTATATAGAATTCCGTGTAAGAAAATGAGTAATAAGTCTGAATGAGGCAACATGAAGGATGAAATCGACTCACTGATAATCACTTGACTAGAGACGTGTTCAAAACTTGGAAATCTACAGATAAACAAATATTATTTTAATCTGCATGACTAGGCCTTTAAAGTGGCATTTTGAGCCTCTTGATCAAATTTTAAAATTGAGTGTTCACGCAGTATGACGATTCATGTGAGATCTTTATCAGTATTTACAATTAAAAATCACTACGAAAATCAATAAATCCGTCAAATGCAAATTGTTTACGTATTGGTTTATTACTAATAATATTGCGAAAAATACACACGTGGTCGTTCACTTTATAAACAATAATTGGATCCTCATGTACGCAGATTTAGTTTCTGATAGATATAAAAAATATCATGAATTAGCGTCAATGTGAACTGTTTTGTCGGCCGGGTTGACGTTAGCTTGAGGTTTAATTTCCGGTGAGTGCTGGCTTTTCTTTTTACTCATAATACTGTGATTTCACGAATAGAAATGTTCCAACTGTGAATTAGTTACGGCTGATACTCTATTGAGATGAAGTCCTTTATAATATTAATTTGGAAGAAATCGTTAAATATGTGACTTCCCCAAATGTACTCAACATTGATTGCAGGAAACTCCCAGTTATTTGCAAAATTCAGACAACATATTTGGGAGAGAATCACATTTCTGAAATGTATAACAAAAAATCAATTAACACGTAGAGATTGGCGAGAAGTTTTTAACAACAACAGGCTTGAATTGAAGTAGGGGTCACCGAAACAGCGACAAACTTCGAATGACAATTTTTTATTTGCTGCAGAAGCACTTCAAAAATATTGCTAACTTCCAAACTGCATAAAAAAAAAATCATTATTTTGTGATACACGAAAAAACACATTTCTTAAGATATAAACTGTCTGAACTATTATTCCACCTGAGAAATAATATTAATGAGCTTTTGACTCTCCCAAGAATTTTTTCGAGAAATAAATCACTTGAAAACCGAGAAATACAATGAATTACTATTTGTAAATTTTTTCATCTCCATAGATGTACAGAGGTAGACACCTACAATAAGTGCAGGTTCAAGGAACACTGATAATGGACATTGGATTTTTTAAGTTACTAATAGGATCATTTTGGACTTTCTTCATTTAAAGTCGTATCTTCAGATAGAAAAACAGTCATGTTTGTTACGTTACCGTAACAATGTCATTCACTTTAAGATAATTCACAATTATATAATTGAGTGATCCTAAAAACCTCACAATTTATGGCAAAAACATCAAATATTCAACTTCCACAAATGTATTCTAAATTAGCTGGGAAACAATCCCTATAGTATTAACAATTCAGAAAACATTTCTGAGTGATATAGAAATCCGTATAAGAAAAATGATCAACAAGTCTGAATGAGGCAACATGCAGGATGAAATTGACTCACGGATAATCACTTGACTAGAGATGTGTTCAAAACTTGGAAATCTAGCGATACAGATATAATTTTAATATGCATAACTAGGCCTTTAAGGTGGCATTTTGAGCCTCGATCAAATTTTAAAATGGATTCTTCACCCAGTATGGCGATTCATGTGAGATCGTCATCCGTATTAACAATTTAAAATCGCTACGAAAGTCAATAAATCCTTCAAGTGCAAATTGTATAGGTATTGGTTTATCAGATATAACTATCTATCTATCTATCTATTGCCAGACGCCATAATCCCGTAAGGTGTGGCCATTTGACTGAGTTATTTGTTTTACAGGGAGGGGCACTAACCCTCCACCAACACACTTGTTGACAGGCAGGGAGATATATATTATTACTAATAATATTACGAAAAATAAACACGTGGTCGTTCAATTTATAAACATTACTTGTTTCCTCATGTACACCCGCGAACCAAAGTTTCGGTACCCCCCTCGATGGAAGGAACCTAATGACACTGGATTCGAAACATTTCTATGCTATTCACCTGCAAAACATTATGCGTTCGTAACATACATACTGTAACATATAGAATAGACTACTGTGTTATCATGGTGTCCTGTGATACTGACCCATCTGTTTCGGATCCTCATCACACAAATAAAGCACCGAGCCAGTTGTATATAAGTTGCAACTTGTCATTATAACTAGTTATAATTTTTGTGAATATCCCTGGATTGTCTATAGCTATAATAAAGAATGGTTGTGAATTTAATGTTGATTTTCACAGCAGTTGTTCTGATGATTATAAATGTGGCAATTATTTTATGTGGACGAGTAAACCACATTGTGATGGACAGCGAAGAGCATTCGCCAATAATTTACTATAACCAGATGAAATTAGATGCAAGCAACATAAAATATGAGACAGCGAAGACAAAGCTGTGGTATCCTGCTCCGCCTTGTTATCAAAGCCTTAACTGGGGCTTCACCTCATACGTGCATTATTTTCCTTTAGTCTCTGCCTCTTTTATTACTCTTACTTCCAGGTATCCTCTTACTGCGAGTCGTCATATTCCTTGGTGGGTTTCTTGTCGTCCGGTCCTATAACCCGTACTGTATTACATTATTCCTTGCATCATCACTCACAGACAAACAACGTTAGCACAAGACTGCTGAATCTGTTAATACCATTATTGCCACTTCCACTACTACTGTAATCCACATTTTCCTATTGTGTCTAATTTCCCTCAGTACTACTACTGCTGCTCCTATTACTACTCCACTATAAATCTGTATAATAATAAATATGATTGTCCTTATGTCTGTGTATCTGTTAATCATAATTATTGTCCCTGTCCCACCGTCGACAACTCGTCACTGACCCGGTACAGCTACTCCAGTTCCCACCCACCATGGATTCTACTCCTCCCCCACTCTCGACACCACATTACCCTTCACCTCATCCTTGGGCCAGAAGGCCTGTTGTTCACCCTTTACCGGTGAATATACGTGGCATGCATTAATAATAAAAAAAGAAGGCATTTGAGAGCTAAACGGTAATCGCCCTCTGAAATATTCTGTTTGCCAAGTCCAAACTTTAGGCCATATTTTGATACAATGAAGGTTTTATGTTGTGACTCTGACCCCGAGTTGCCATTTTCGAACTCCTCCAAGCTTCATGTTGATAGCTCAAGCCGTTCATGAGATATATTAGGAACACACACACACACACACACACACACACACACACACACACACACACACACACACACACACAGATGCAGTTAAAAACATGATTGCTCCGCCTTCTAAAGGTAGGCGATAATATTATAATAATAACAAAAACATCCTAGATGTGAACTGCAGTGTTCCTAACATTACACTTAATAACTGCCCACCCAAACGTGCTTATATTACGGAGCACTGATATATTAACCACAAAACCGACCACAGACCGTTCTTATCATTACCACTGCACCTTCCCTATAGCACTTCACCATGGTAATACAACCCACTGTAGTCCTCTGAGAGATTGCTACAGGTGTTTGGGAAAAATAACAGTGCACAACATGCCTACAAACCACTAAAATAAGCATATGATGTTTCACTGACATCCATCAAATAGCCTAGGAGAAGTTAGTGGACAAACAAACAAACGACTGGATACAGACAGACAGAAGCAGAATGTCTCGCATCGGTATGTAACGACCTGACAAAACTATTGTGATCCTGCATTGCAGGTGTCAGCACAGTAATAATAATATAATAATAATAATAATAATAATATAATAATAATAATTAATCACGTTATTAGGCCGAGGATGAGATGGAGGGATGGGGTGGAGAGGTATATGAGAGAGGGGGGTGTGAGTTGGGAGCAGGGCAGTGAAATGGCGGGGGACAGGGCGACTTGGAGGCGATTTGTTTGTGGCCACCCCAAACGGGATTGAGGCGTCTGGTAATAGATAGATAGATAGACATGTTATTAGGCACGATACTGAGAAGGACACACACTGGAATAGCATGTGTCGACGCAATGCAGAATCTGTTTGCCATGACAGAAGGTTGGGTTGCGGTCAAACATTAATTTAGTATTACTATTACCCTACCATTACAGCACATTATGGCACTGTTTGGTTTTATGTCACAGCTGTTTTCACTTGTTTTATCAGGGAGATTATGGTGTTTGTCCTCCTCTGTATCATGGATATTAACATGATTAATACTACTACTACTACTACTTCTACTTCTACTACTACTATTACGATTATTACTATTATTATTATTATTATTATTATTATTATTATTATTATTATTATAACAATGATGACACCTACAAAGCAGGATCGTAATAGTTTTGTCAGGTTGTCATATACCGATGCGAGACATTCGGCCTCAGTCTATGTCCAGCCGTGTGTTTGTTTGTCCGCTAACTTCTATGCAATTTAATGGATGTCAGTGAAACATCACAGGTGTATTTTAATGGGTTGTAGGCATGTTGTGCTGTTATTTTTTTTCCAAACATGTGTAGTGATCCCACATAGGACTTCAGTGGGTTGTATTACTATAGTGAAGTGCTACAGGTAAGGTCCAGTGGCAATGATAGGAACGGTCTGTGGTCGGTTCTGTGGTTAATATATCAGAGCTCCGTAATATAGGCACGTTTGGGTCTGCGACTTTTATAATTATGTAATGTTCTGAATACTGCAGATGTATGTTGTTGCTATCAATTTTATAATTATTCTTATTAATGCATGCCACGTATATTCACCGGTAAAAGGTAAACAACAGGCCTGGTGGCCCAAGAAGGTGAGGGGTAAAATGGTTCGGAGTGGGGGAGAAATAGAGCTCATGGCGGGTGGGAGAGAGGGGAGTGGGGTGCAACTGGGGTAGCGGTGCGGGATAAGTGACGAGTTGTCGACGGTGGGACAGGGACAATATGATTGACAGATACAGACATAAGGACAATCATATTTATTATTATACAGATTTATAGTGGAGTAGTAATAGGAGCAGCAGTGAGGGGAATTGCAGTAGACACAATGGGGAAAGGAGGAATAGTAGTGGCAGTGGCAATTATGATACCAACACAGTCTTGTGCTAACGTTGTTTGCTTGGGAGTGATGATGCAAGGAATAATGTAATACAGTACGGGTTATAGGACCGGACGACAAGAAACCCTCCAAGGAATATGACGACTCGCAGTAAGAGGATACCGGGAAGTAAGAGTAATAAAAGAGGCAGATACTGAAGGAAAATAATGCACGTATGAGGTGAAGCCCCAGTTAAGGCTTTGATAACAAGGCGGAGCAGGATACCACAGCTTTGTCTTCGCTGTCTCATAAGGTTTTGTGTTGTTTGCATCTAATTCCATCTGGTTATAGTAAATTATTGGCGAATGCTCTCCGCTGTCCATCACAATGTGGTTTACTCGTCCACATAAAATAATTGCCACATTTATAATCATCAGCACAACTACTGTGAGAATCAACATTAAATTCACAACCATTCTTTATTATAGCTATAGACAATCCAGGGATAACATTCACAAAAATTATAACTGCAGTTATAATGACAAGTTGCAACTTATATACAACTGGCTCGGTGCTTTATTTGTGTGATGAGGATCCAAAACAGATGGGTCAGTATCACAGCACACCATGATAACACAGTAGTCTATGTTATATGTTACAGTATGTATGTTACGAACGCATAATGTTTTGCAGGTGAATAGCATGGAAATGTTTCGAATCCAGTGTCATTAGGTTACTCACTATTCGCCTCGTAGCTCAGTTCCAAAGTACCACTCACGGTTGTCCGTTTACCTGCCCTCTCTCTAACCCTGACTTCCACTTCCTTCCATCGAGGAGGGTACCGAAACTTTGGTTCGCGGGTGTACGATGATTTATTATTTCTGATAGATCTAAAAAATATCATGTCAAAGTATCGTCGATCTGAATTGTTGTGTCGGCTTGAGTTTTAATTTCCGATGTGTTGGTTTTTCTTTTTACTTATAATACATGTGATTTCACGATTAGAAAGAAATTCCAACTGTGAATTAGTTACGGCTGACACTCTATTGGAGTGATGGCTGTTTAATCTTAATTTGGTAGAAATTGCTAAGTATCTGACTTCCCCAAATGTTCTCAACCTTGGTAAGAAGATATTCTCAGTTATTTCCAAAACTCAAAAGACATTTATTAGCGTGAGAAATTCACACATCTGAAACAACAAAAAAGCAATTAACACGTAAAGAAAGTTGGCATTTGTGTTGTTTAACAATAATACGTTTGAATTGATGTAGTGGTCACCGAAACACCGATACTCTTCGAATGAGATTTTTTTTTTAATCTGTTGCAGAAGCACTTCAAAAATACATCAAGCATCCTAACAATGTAAAAAAAAAAAAAAAATCTTCACATTGTGAAAGCCCGTTCTACATGATAAACATTTCTTGATATAGTCTGAACTGTTATTCCACTTGAGAAAGAATATTAATGAACTCCCAAGAATTTATTCGACAAAATAAAAACCACTTCAAACCCGAGATATACAATGAATAACTATTTATAAATTTTTTCCCGATCTCCGTAGAAGTATAGAGTATGACAGCTACAAGGTTCAAGAAACACCGATATTGGTGATTGTTTGCATTTTTTCCGTTACGAATAGGCTCATTTATGACTTTCTACATTTAAAATCGTATCGTGAGATTGAAAAACAGTCATGTTGTTTGTTACGGTAATAGCATTCTCTATGACAAGTCTGAATGACAAGTCTGAGTAACAAGTCTGAATGAGGCAACACGAAGGGTGAAATCGACTCCCTGATAATCACTTGACTAGAGACGTGTTCAAAACTTGGTAAACTAGAGATAAACAGATTATTTTAATCTGCATAACTAGGCCTTTAAAGTTGCATTTTGAGCCTCCGATCAAATTTTGAAATGGATGGTTCACGCAGCATGACGATTCATTAGAGATCGTTATCCGTATTTACAATTTAAAATCACTACGAAAGTCAATAAATCCTTCAAGTGCAAATTCTTTAGGTATTGGTTATCAGATATTTATTATTGCTAATAAGATTACGAAAAATAAAGTCGAAAAAAAAACAATACTTGGTTCCTCATGTACGATGATTTATTGTTTCTGATAGATTAAAAGATATCATGTTGAAGTATCGTCAATGTGAACTGTTTTGTCGGCCGTGTTGACGTTAGCTTGAGTTTTAATTTCCGGTTGGTTTTTCTTTTTGCTTATAATACGTGTGATTTTACGATTAGAAAGAAATTCCAACTGTGAATTAGTTACGGCTGACACTCTATTGGAGTGAAGGCTGATTGATCATAATTTGGTAGAAATCGCTAAATATGTGACTTCCCCAAATGTACTCAACCTTGGTAAGAAGACACTCTCAGTTATTTTCAAAACTCAAGACTTTTATTAGCGTGAGAAATTCACATCAAGCTTCCTAAATGAATGTTAATAAAAAAAAAAAAATCACATTGTGAAATCCCTTATTACCCGATAAACATTTCTTAAGATATAGACTGTCAGAACTGATATTCCACTTTAGAAAGAATATTAATGAGCTTTTGACTTTCTCCTAAGATTTTTTTCGAGAAATTATAAATCACTTCAAATCACTTCAAAACCGAGAAATACAATGAATTACTTTTTATAAATTTTTTCATCTCCGTAGACGTATAGGGCATGACAGCTACAATAAGTGCAGGTTCAAGGAACACTGATAATGGAAATTGTTTGGCTTTTTTGCGTTACGAATAGGCTCATTTATGAATTTTTTCATTTAAAGTCGTATCTTCAGATAGAAAAACATTGTCATGATGTTTGTTACGGTAATAGCATTCCCTATAAGATTAATTCAGAACTATATACGTGAATTATCCTGAAAACCAGACAATTGATGACAAAAACATCAAATATTCAACTTCCACAAATGAACTCTAAATCAGCTGGGAAACAATCCCCATAGTATCTAGAATTCAGAAATCATTACTGAGTGATATAGAAATCCGTATAAGAAAAATTATTAACAAGTCTGAATGAGGCAACATGAACGATGAAATCAAATCACGGATAATCACTCGACTAGAGACATTTTCAAAACTTGGAAATCTAGAGATAATTTTAATCTGCATAACTAGGCATATAAAGTTGCATTTTGAGCCTCCGATCAAATTTTAAAATGGATTGTTCAACCAGTATGACGATTCATGAGATCGTTATCCGTATTTACAATTTAAAATCACTACGAAAGTCAATAAATCTTCCAAGTGCAAATTGTTTAGGTATTACTTATCAGATATATATTATTACTAATAATATTACGAAAAATAAACACAGTCGTACAATTTATAAACAATACTTGGATCCTCATGTATAATGATTTATTGTTAGATATATCTAAAAATTATCATGTTAAAGTATTGTCAATGTGATCTGTTTTGTAGACCGTGTAGACGTTTGCTTCAGTTTTAATTTCCGATGTTGTTTTTTCTTTTTACTCATAATACTTGTCTTCACAAATGGAAAGTAGTTTTGAGAATTAGTTACTTCTGATACTCTATTGGAGTGATGGCTGGTTATTCATAATTAGGTCGAACTCGCCAAATATGTGACTTCCCCAAATGTACTCAACCTTGATAAGAAGACACTGTGGTAAATTTTAAGAAGTAACCAACGTTTTCTTTTATTATTATTTTTATGTTTTCCAATGCAAAATAATGTTCTAATTAGTTTTGACCTTCATTTTGGGGGGTAAATCCGCCTTTTGGAAATTTGATTAGGATTTCCAAGTGGATTTATCCCCCAAAATCAAGATCAAAATTAATTAAAAACACCCTATTTTGCATTAAACGAACCCAAACTAACAACCTAACCTAACCTAACTTAACCTAGGCCTAACCTAAGGCCTGACATAAGACCGAGTGCACACGCCGCACCAGCCAATATGGCGCGACATTCATCCGCTACTGAGCGATGGCCAAACTTATGTTACTATATGACTATCCCTACAAAATTTGTTCCCCCAACTCAAACTAGGCTTAAAAGATGTCTTAGTTAGAATAGTTCAGGGACGTAATATAATGAAAATTGGTAACGTTGGTTACTTCTAAAGTTATACCGACACTCATTTATTTCCAGAACTCATAAGACATTTATTAGCGTGAGAAATTCACATATCTAAAATGTATAACAAAAAATCAATTAACACGTAAAGAAAGTTGGCATCTGATTTGTTTAACAACAATACGTTTAAATTGATATAACGGTCACCGAATCAACAATAAACTTCGAATGAGAAATCCTTTTTATCTGCTGCAGAAGCAATTTAAAAATACATCAAGCTTCCTAACTAAAAAAAATATATATATTTTTTTCACATGGTGAAACCCCGTGTTACACGATAAACCACATTTCTTAAGATATAATGACAGAACTGTTATTACACGTGAGAAAGAATATTAATGAGCTTTTGACTCTCTCCTAAGAATTTTTTCGAGAAATCACTTCAAAACCGAGAGAAACAGTGAATTACTATTGATAAATTTTTTTCCTCATCTCCGTAGAAGTATAGGGCATGACAGCGCCAATAAGTGCAGGTTCAAGAAACACTGATGATGGAGATTGTTTTGATTTTTTACGTTACGGATAGGCTCATTTATGACTTTCTTTTTTTTTTAATCGTATCTTCAGATAGAAAAACATTGTCATGTTTTTTGTTACGTAACCGTAAGAAATAACATGACAGCTTTAAGATTAATTGACAATTATATAACTGAGTTTGCCATAAATTGTGAGGTTTCTAGGATCAAACACCAAACATTCAACTTCCACAAATGTACTCTAAACTAGATGGGAAACAATCCCTATAGTATCTACAATTCAGAAAACATTTCTGAGTGACAGAGAAATCCGTACAAGAAAAATGAGTATCAAGTCTGAATGAGGCACCATGAAGGATGAAATCGACTCACTGATAATCACTTGACTAGAGACTTGTTCAAAACTTGGAAATCTAGAAATAAACACACATTATTTTAATCTGCATAAGTAGGTCTTTAAAGTGGCATTTTGAGCCTCCTGATCAAATTTTAAAATGTATTGTTCAAGCAGTATGACGATTCATGTGAGATCGTTACCCGTATTTGCAATTTAAAATCACTACGAAAGTCAATAAATCCTACAAGTGCAAATTGTTTAGGTATTGGTTATCAGATATATATTATTACCAATAATATTACGAAAAATAAACACAGTCGTACAATTTATAAACAATACTTGATCCCTCATGTACGATGATTTGTTTCTGATAGATCTAAAAAAATATCATGTTAAAGTATCGTCGAACTGAAATTTGTGTCGGCCGTGTTGGGGTTAGCTTGAGTTTTAATTTCCGATGAGTGTTGGTTTTTCATTTTACTTATAATACCTGTGATTTCACGAATAGAAAGAAGTTCCAACCGTGAATTAGTTACGGCTGATACTCTATTGGAGTGAAGTCCTTTTTAATCTTAATTTGGAAGATATGGGTAAATGTACGACGCGGAAATGTACTCAACTTTGATTGCAAGAAACCCCCAGTTATTTCCAAAACTCAGAAGACATATATTAGAGAGAGAAAATCACATTTTTGAAATGTTTAATAAAAAAATCAATTAAAACGTAAAGAGATTTGGCAACAGAAATTTTTAACAAAAATAGATTTGAATTGAAGTAGGGGTCACCGAAACAGCGACAAACTTCGAATGAATTATTTTTTTTATCTGCTGCAGAAGCACTTTAAAATACGGCCAACTTCCAAATTGAAAAAAAAAAGAATATCTTCACATTGCGAAAGTCCGTGATGCACGGTAAGCAACATTTCCTTAGGTATAATCTGTCAGAACTGTGATTACAGTTGAAAGGAATATTGATGAGCTTTTTACTCTCTCCTAAGAATTTATTCGAGAAAATATTTCAAACCCGAGATATACAATGAATTACTATTTATAATTTTTTTCCTTATCTCCGTATATGTAGAGGGCATGAGAGCTACAATAAGTGCAGGTTGAAGGAACAATGATAATGGAGATTATTTGGATTTTTTACGTTACGAATAGGCTCATTTATGACTTTCTTCATTTAAAGCCTTATCTTCAGATAGAAAACCATTGTCATGTTTGTTACGGTAATAGCATTCGCTTTAAGATTAATTCACAACGATATAATTGTGATAAAAAAAAACACAGTTAATAACAAAAACATTAGATATTCAACTTTCACAAATGTATTCTAAACTAGATGGGAATCAAACCCTATAATATCTACAATTCAAAAAACATTTCTGAGTGATAGAGAAATCCGTATAAGAAAAATGATTAACAAGTCTGAATGAGGCAACATGAACGATGAAATCGACTCATTTATAATCACTTGACTAGAGACGTTTTCAAAACTTGGAAATCTAGAGATAAACGGATATTATTTTTATCTTCATAACTAGGGCTTTAAAGTGGCATTTTGAGACTCCTGATAAAATTTTAAAAATTGATTGTTCTCGCAGTATGACATTTCATGTGAGATCTCGTTATCCGTATTTACAAGTTAAAATCACTACATAGGAAAATTGATTAGGTATTGCTTATAAGGTATATATTATTACGAATAATATTACGAAAAATAAACTCAGTCGTACAATTTATAAACACTACTTGGTTCCTCATGTGCGCAGATTTATTGTTCCTGATTTTTCTAATAAATATAATGTGTAGGTAGCGAAATGTGAACTGTTGAGTCGGCTCTGGTGACATTAGCTTGAGTTTTAATTTCCCATGAGTGTTGGCTTTTCTTTTTACAAATAATACCTGTGGCTTCACGAAGAGAAAGTAGTTACAACTATGAATTACTTACGGCTGAAACTCTACTGGAGTGACGGGTGTTTATTCTTAATTTGATAGAAATCGCTAAATATACGACTTGGGCAAATATAATCAACATTGATTGCAAGACACACCGAGTTATTACTAAAACTCAGAAGATATTATTAGGGTAAAGTCAAACGTGAAAAGTATAACATAAAATAAATTAACACGTAAAGAGAGTTTGCATATGAAGTTTTTAACATCAGGTGTGAATTGATGTAGTGGCCACCGAAACATCGACAAACTTCGAATGAGAATTTTTTATTTGCTAAAGAAGCATTTTAAAATTACATCATGCTTAATATTTGAATTAAAAAAAAAACGAATATCTTCACATTGTGAAAGCCCGAGTTACACGATAAACCAAATTTCTTAAGATATAATGTCAGAACTGTCATTTCATGTGAGAAAGAATATTAATGAGCTTTTGACTTGCTCCGAAGAATTTTTTTGAGGAATTATAAATGACTTCAAAACCGAGAAAACCAATGAACTACTATCTCTCTATCTATCTATTGCCAGACGCCTCAATCCCGATTGGGGTGGCCACAAACAAATCGCCTCCAAGTCGCCCTGTCCCCCGCCATTTCGCTCCCCTGCTCCCAACTCACACCCCCCTCTCTCATATACCTCTCCACCCCATCCCTCCATCTAATCCTAGGCCTCCCCCTCCCTCCCCCCCTCCACCTCACTCACATACACTCTCTTCGTCAGTCTTTCACCCTTCATCCCCTCCACATAGCCAAACCACCTCAGTGTGTTCCTCATAACGCTTCCTATCACATCCACATCAACACCACATCGCTCCTTTATTTCCTCATTCGTCAGCCTGTCTCTCCATGTGACTCCACAGGCTCCTCTTAAATAACTCATTTCCACTGCTCTCACTTTTGACATGTCCTTCCAACAACGTCCAAGCTTCACTTCCGTACGTTAGAGTTGGTATCACAATACTGTCATGTAGTAACTTTTTCACTTCCATGCTCACTTCCCTGTTTCTTATCACTGCTTTCAAAGAATCAGCAACCTTTCTTCCCTGCTGTACCTTTTCAAGCACTTCACCCTCCACACCTCCATCCTTACTCATCACACTACCCAAGTACTTAAACGTACTCACATTTTCCAATTCCTCACCATCCAACCTCGCTGTACATTTACTGACCACCTCTCTCAAAGACCATCACTTTACTCTTCCCTACATTCACCTTTAGATTCCGTTTCTTACACACTCTCCCAAACTCATCCACCAAGCCTTGCAGCTCCCCTTCCTCTTCACTCAACAACACAGTATCATCTGCAAACAACAGTACAGGGAGTTTCCAAACACTATCCTCTCTCACCAGGGCCACTCCAACATCCACTACCCTACCTTGTACCTCTTTTATTACCCCATCCATGTACAGATTGAACAACCATGGAGACATGACACATCCCTGTTTCAACCCAACTTTCAAAGAGAAAAATTCACTCAGTTCACCATCCACACGCACTGCAGCCTTCTCACCATCGTACATACTCTTCACAGCATTCAACAACTTCCCATCTACTCCACATATTCTTAACACTTTCCACAATCCTTGTCTATCCACCATGTCATATGCTTTCTCCAAATCCATGAAAGCCGCATACAACTTCTTTCCCTTTTCTAGACTTTTCCAATAAAGATCTAAGAATGAATATCTGATCTACACAACCTCTTCCCTTCCTAAAGCCTCCCTGTTCTTCTCCAACTAATTTCACCATACACTTTTCCTATTATACTAAGAAGACAAATGCCCCTATGATTACCACACTTCTTTTTCCCCTTTTCCTTTGTACAAGGGAATAATTATACCTGACTTCCAATCCTCCGGGACTCTACCGTCCTCCCAGGCCAATCTGCACATCATCCACATCCATTCTACTACTATCTCTCCCCCATGCTTCAGCATTTCACCACACACTCCATCGATTTCTGGGGCTTTCCCCGATTTAACTTTCTTCGTTGCTTCCACAACTTCTATCCTACTGATTTCTTCCTGTCTTCTCACCTCCCTCCTTCTCATACCCATTTCCCAGCCACTTATACTTGCATTACTTCCATCCTCTACGTTCAACAATTCCTTAAAGTGTTCCTCCGTCTGCTCACTTTTTCTCCCTTCTCCACTAGTAATCTACCATTTTTATCTTTCACTCCGCTGCTAACCACTTCCAGTACATTTTCTTACAGTCCTTCCACTTTACACTCAAATTCCTTCCAAATTCCTCATCCACTCACTTTTTACTCTCTCTTACTAATCTTTTCACCTCTTTCTTTCTACATACAACTCTCTCTTCCGCATCTCAACTTCTTCCACGCCCCTATTTCTCATCCATTCATTGTATGCTTTCTTCTTTTGTGCCACAGACTGTTTCACCTCTTCAGTCCACCACGCTGTTCCTTGCATCCCCTCCGTCTTCTCTTCCTTCCACACACCACATCACATGCTGCACATATTTCTTCTGTAAATATCCTACATACACCTTCCACATCTCCCATCTGCTCCAATTCATATTTGCCCAATCGTTCCTCCACTTCTCTCTTATATTCTGCCTTTTTCTCATCCTCTTGTAACTTTCCACTCTCCTTGCAACTACTCCTTCCTCTCGTCTTTCCCTTTTATTCCTCCATCTTACTTGAATTCTAATTCTGGCCACCACCAATTAGTGGTCAGAAAGTCCACTACCCCAAACTCTATAAACTCTTGCATCCATTACACATCGCATCCTTTCATCCACACACACATAATCAATCATTGCCTTCCTTTCATTCAGTTCACCACCCACCCTTCTTATCACTCGCCATGTGGATCATTTTATGCCTGAAGAGGGTATTGGCTATCAACAACCCCCTCCCAGCACAAATGTCCACTAATGCACTCCCATTCTCATCTATCTCAACAGGCACACCTCACTCACAAACTATTCCATCCACCTTCACATTCCCAACTTAACCATTCATATCACCAATCAAAAACACTCATTCCTTCCAAACTTTTCCATGCACACTTCTACATTTGTCCAGAACTCTTCTCTCACGATCTTGCATTGGCGCATACACACACAATCGCCCACATTTGTATTTCAACTTTCAACTTTACCCACACAATCCTTGATCCATACTGTCTTATGCTCTTCTTCCATCTTTTACTGATTTATTTTTTCCTCATCTCCGTAGAAGTATAGGGCATGACAGCTACAATAAGAGCAGGTTCAAGAAACACTGATAATAAGGTTTGTTTGGATTTTTTTACGTTACGAAGAGACTCATTTATGACTTTCTTCATTTAAAGTCGTATCTTCAGATAGAAAAACATTGTCATGCTGTTTGTTACGGTAACATCATTGGCTTTAGGAATAATTCAGAACTATACAATTGATGGCAAAAACATCAAATATTCGACTTCCACAAATGTACTCTAAATTATCTGGGATACAATCCTTAAAGTATCTACAATTCAGAAAACATTTCTGAGTTATAGAGAATTCCGTATAAGAAAAATGAGTAACAAGTATGAATGAGGCAACATGAAGGATGAAATCGACTCACTGATAATCACTTGACTGGAGACTTGTTCAAAACTTGGAAATCTAGAGATAAAGATATTATTTTCATCTGCATAACTAGGCCTTTAAAGTGGCATTTTGAGCCTCTTGATCAAATTTTAAAATGGATTGTTCACGCAGTATGACTATTCATGTGAGATCATTATTAGTATTTACAATTTAAAATCACTTCGAAAGTCAATAAATCCATCAAGTGCACGTTCTTTTAGGTATTGGTTATCAGATATTTATTATTACTAACAATATTACGAAAAATAAACAGTCCTTCAATTTATAAACAATACTTGGCTCGTCATGTACAATGATTTATTGTTTCTGATAGATCTAAAAAATATCATGTTGAAGTAGCGACAATGTGATCTGTTTAGTCGGCCGTGTTGACGTTAGCTTGAGTTTTAATTTCTGATGAGTGCTGGCTTTTCTTTTTACTCATAATACCTGTGACTTCACAAATGGAAAGTAGTTCCAACTGTGAATTAGTTACTGCTAATACTCTATTGGAGTGATGGCTGTTTAATCATAATTTGGTAGAAATCGCTAAATATCTTTCCCAAATGTACTCAAACTTGATATAGACTGTTATTTCCAAAACTCAAGACATTTATTAGCGTGAGAAATTTACACATCTGAAATATATGACAAAAAATTAATTAACACGTAAAGTTGGCATCTGAGTTGTTTAACAACACTACGTTTGAATTGATATAGTGGTCACCGGAACACCGATAAACTTCGAATGAGAAATCTTTTTTATTTGTTGCAGAAGCACTTTAATAATACATCAGGCTTTCTAAGTGAATGTAAAAAAAAAAAAAAAAAAAAATTTCACATTGTGAAAGCCTGTTACATGATAAACAACATTTATTAAGATATAATTTGTCTGAACTGTTATTCCACTTGGGAAGGAATATTAATGAGGTTTTGACTCTCCCAAGAATTTATTCGAGAAAATATTTACCACTTCAAACCCGATATATACTAGGAATTACTATTGATAAATTTCTTCCAGATCTCCGTAGAAGAATAGAGCATGACAGCTACAATAAGTTCACTTTCCAGAAACACTGATAATGGAGATTGTTTGGATTTTTTACGTTACGAATAGGCTCATTTATGACTTTCTTCATTTGAACAAGAAAAAGGCGTGGCGTCATAGTCAGGTAGGTCATGATGGAACCAAGAGTTAAAAATAATGAAGATAATCTAAACAAAGGAAAAAGAGGGAATGTATACGAAAAAATATAGGAAGGGTAAATATGGGGTAAGACGAAGCGGAGACGGAAAATATTTGATCCTTTGCCAGATGGTTTTATTCAGTAAGGAAACTTTCTGTTCTCAACGGCTCGATATATTTACCATTACAAGGGAACTCTTCTAAGCCGAATAACACCGTCTGACCATAGCACGAATCACAGTGAGGTGGATATTAATAGCCACGTAATGATGCAGCGAAGTGTTTAAATATTGAAGAGATCTGCCTTGAGCCATTCTGTGAAAATTCCACCTAAAGAATTTAAGTTTGGGGAGCGGGACGACAAAGTTTGCAAAGGGAAGTCGGCAGAGGAGGAGATGACTGTTTGGGAAGTGGAGGAATGAGGAGAAGGGAGAAGGGTAGAAGCGATGAGAGGAGGTAAAAAACTGTGAAAAAATCGAGAAAGGAGTGAAAATAGTTACCGCTTAAAGAAAAATATTGTGTTATGAGGAAAATAGAGAAAAGTATTGATTATGTGGAAACAGAATAGACGGGAGGAAGGTGGCTGAATCTGAGTGGAGGTGAAAAGGATGTTCGGGAATGAAAAGGATGAGATATGGAAGAAACGATTGCTGATGATAAACATAGGAATGATAGACGTGAGAAAGATATGAAAATGGAAGACAAATTGGGGAAAAGCAGGTGGATGAATAATGAGTAAGAAAAATTCATGCAGAAAATCCACTTCTTGCCAGAGAGTTACTGAAACCGAGAAAAACAATGAATTACTATTGATATATTTTTTCATCTCCGTAGAAGTATAGGGCATGACAGCTACAAGAAGTGCAGGTTCAAGAAACACTAATAATGAAGTTTGTTTGGATTTTTTACGTAACGAATAGGCTCATTTATGACTTTCTTCATTTAAAGTCGTATCTTCAGATAGAAAAATATTGTCATGTTGTTTGTTACGGTAATAGCATTCGCTTTAAGAATAATTCAGAACTATATAATTGAGTGATCCTAAAAACCACACAATTGATGGCAAAAACATCAAATATTCAACTTCCACAAATGTACTCTAAATTAGCTGGGAAACACCATAGAGTATCTACAATTCAGAAAACATTTCTGAGTTATATAGAATTCCGTGTAAGAAAATGAGTAATAAGTCTGAATGAGGCAACATGAAGGATGAAATCGACTCACTGATAATCACTTGACTAGAGACGTGTTCAAAACTTGGAAATCTACAGATAAACAAATATTATTTTAATCTGCATGACTAGGCCTTTAAAGTGGCATTTTGAGCCTCTTGATCAAATTTTAAAATTGAGTGTTCACGCAGTATGACGATTCATGTGAGATCTTTATCAGTATTTACAATTAAAAATCACTACGAAAATCAATAAATCCGTCAAATGCAAATTGTTTACGTATTGGTTTATTACTAATAATATTGCGAAAAATACACACGTGGTCGTTCACTTTATAAACAATAATTGGATCCTCATGTAAGCAGATTTAGTTTCTGATAGATATAAAAAATATCATGAATTAGCGTCAATGTGAACTGTTTTGTCGGCCGGGTTGACGTTAGCTTGAGGTTTAATTTCCGGTGAGTGCTGGCTTTTCTTTTTACTCATAATACCTGTGATTTCACGAATAGAAATGTTCCAACTGTGAATTAGTTACGGCTGATACTCTATTGAGATGAAGTCCTTTATAATATTAATTTGGAAGAAATCGTTAAATATGTGACTTCCCCAAATGTACTCAACATTGATTGCAGGAAACTCCCAGTTATTTGCAAAATTCAGACAACATATTTGGGAGAGAATCACATTTCTGAAATGTATAACAAAAAATCAATTAACACGTAGAGATTGGCGAGAAGTTTTTAACAACAACAGGCTTGAATTGAAGTAGGGGTCACCGAAACAGCGACAAACTTCGAATGACAATTTTTTATTTGCTGCAGAAGCACTTTAAAAATATTGCTAACTTCCAAACTGCATTAAAAAAAAAATCATTATTTTGTGATACACGAAAAAACACATTTCTTAAGATATAAACTGTCTGAACTATTATTCCACCTGAGAAATAATATTAATGAGCTTTTGACTCTCCCAAGAATTTTTTCGAGAAATAAATCACTTGAAAACCGAGAAATACAATGAATTACTATTTGTAAATTTTTTCATCTCCATAGATGTACAGAGGTAGACACCTACAATAAGTGCAGGTTCAAGGAACACTGATAATGGACATTGGATTTTTTAAGTTACTAATAGGATCATTTTGGACTTTCTTCATTTAAAGTCGTATCTTCAGATAGAAAAACAGTCATGTTTGTTACGTTACCGTAACAATGTCATTCACTTTAAGATAATTCACAATTATATAATTGAGTGATCCTAAAAACCTCACAATTTATGGCAAAAACATCAAATATTCAACTTCCACAAATGTATTCTAAATTAGCTGGGAAACAATCCCTATAGTATTAACAATTCAGAAAACATTTCTGAGTGATATAGAAATCCGTATAAGAAAAATGATCAACAAGTCTGAATGAGGCAACATGCAGGATGAAATTGACTCACGGATAATCACTTGACTAGAGATGTGTTCAAAACTTGGAAATCTAGCGATACAGATATAATTTTAATATGCATAACTAGGCCTTTAAGGTGGCATTTTGAGCCTCGATCAAATTTTAAAATGGATTCTTCACCCAGTATGGCGATTCATGTGAGATCGTCATCCGTATTAACAATTTAAAATCGCTACGAAAGTCAATAAATCCTTCAAGTGCAAATTGTATAGGTATTGGTTTATCAGATATAACTATCTATCTATCTATCTATTGCCAGACGCCATAATCCCGTAAGGTGTGGCCATTTGACTGAGTTATTTGTTTTACAGGGAGGGGCACTAACCCTCCACCAACACACTTGTTGACAGGTAGGGAGATATATATTATTACTAATAATATTACGAAAAATAAACACGTGGTCGTTCAATTTATAAACATTACTTGTTTCCTCATGTACACCCGCGAACCAAAGTTTCGGTACCCCCCTCGATGGAAGGAACCTAATGACACTGGATTCGAAACATTTCTATGCTATTCACCTGCAAAACATTATGCGTTCGTAACATACATACTGTAACATATAGAATAGACTACTGTGTTATCATGGTGTCCTGTGATACTGACCCATCTGTTTCGGATCCTCATCACACAAATAAAGCACCGAGCCAGTTGTATATAAGTTGCAACTTGTCATTATAACTAGTTATAATTTTTGTGAATATCCCTGGATTGTCTATAGCTATAATAAAGAATGGTTGTGAATTTAATGTTGATTTTCACAGCAGTTGTTCTGATGATTATAAATGTGGCAATTATTTTATGTGGACGAGTAAACCACATTGTGATGGACAGCGAAGAGCATTCGCCAATAATTTACTATAACCAGATGAAATTAGATGCAAGCAACATAAAATATGAGACAGCGAAGACAAAGCTGTGGTATCCTGCTCCGCCTTGTTATCAAAGCCTTAACTGGGGCTTCACCTCATACGTGCATTATTTTCCTTTAGTCTCTGCCTCTTTTATTACTCTTACTTCCCGGTATCCTCTTACTGCGAGTCGTCATATTCCTTGGTGGGTTTCTTGTCGTCCGGTCCTATAACCCGTACTGTATTACATTATTCCTTGCATCATCACTCACAGACAAACAACGTTAGCACAAGACTGCTGAATCTGTTAATACCATTATTGCCACTTCCACTACTACTGTAATCCACATTTTCCTATTGTGTCTAATTTCCCTCAGTACTACTACTGCTGCTCCTATTACTACTCCACTATAAATCTGTATAATAATAAATATGATTGTCCTTATGTCTGTGTATCTGTTAATCATAATTATTGTCCCTGTCCCACCGTCGACAACTCGTCACTGACCCGGTACAGCTACTCCAGTTCCCACCCACCATGGATTCTACTCCTCCCCCACTCTCGACACCACATTACCCTTCACCTCATCCTTGGGCCAGAAGGCCTGTTGTTCACCCTTTACCGGTGAATATACGTGGCATGCATTAATAATAAAAAAAGAAGGCATTTGAGAGCTAAACGGTAATCGCCCTCTGAAATATTCTGTTTGCCAAGTCCAAACTTTAGGCCATATTTTGATACCATGAAGGTTTTATGTTGTGACTCTGACCCCGAGTTGCCATTTTCGAACTCCTCCAAGCTTCATGTTGATAGCTCAAGCCGTTCATGAGATATATTAGGAACACACACACACACACACACACACACACACACACACACACACACACACACACACACACACACACACACACACACAGATGCAGTTAAAAACATGATCGCTCCGCCTTCTAAAGGTAGGCGATAATATTATAATAATAACAACAACATCCTAGATGTGAACTGTAGTGTTCCTAACATTACACTTAATAACTGCCCACCCAAACGTGCTTATATTACGGAGCACTGATATATTAACCACAAAACCGACCACAGACCGTTCTTATCATTACCACTGCACCTTCCCTATAGCACTTCACCATGGTAATACAACCCACTGTAGTCCTCTGAGAGATTGCTACAGGTGTTTGGGAAAAATAACAGTGCACAACATGCCTACAAACCACTAAAATAAGCATATGATGTTTCACTGACATCCATCAAATAGCCTAGGAGAAGTTAGTGGACAAACAAACAAACGACTGGATACAGACAGACAGAAGCAGAATGTCTCGCATCGGTATGTAACGACCTGACAAAACTATTGTGATCCTGCATTGCAGGTGTCAGCACAGTAATAATAATATAATAATAATAATAATAATAATATAATAATAATAATTAATCACGTTATTAGGCCGAGGATGAGATGGAGGGATGGGGTGGAGAGGTATATGAGAGAGGGGGGTGTGAGTTGGGAGCAGGGCAGTGAAATGGCGGGGGACAGGGCGACTTGGAGGCGATTTGTTTGTGGCCACCCCAAACGGGATTGAGGCGTCTGGTAATAGATAGATAGATAGACATGTTATTAGGCACGATACTGAGAAGGACACACACTGGAATAGCATGTGTCGACGCAATGCAGAATCTGTTTGCCATGACAGAAGGTTGGGTTGCGGTCAAACATTAATTTAGTATTACTATTACCCTACCATTACAGCACATTATGGCACTGTTTGGTTTTATGTCACAGCTGTTTTCACTTGTTTTATCAGGGAGATTATGGTGTTTGTCCTCCTCTGTATCATGGATATTAACATGATTAATACTACTACTACTACTACTTCTACTTCTACTACTACTATTACGATTATTACTATTATTATTATTATTATTATTATTATTATTATTATTATTATTATAACAATGATGACACCTACAAAGCAGGATCGTAATAGTTTTGTCAGGTTGTCATATACCGATGCGAGACATTCGGCCTCAGTCTATGTCCAGCCGTGTGTTTGTTTGTCCGCTAACTTCTATGCAATTTAATGGATGTCAGTGAAACATCACAGGTGTATTTTAATGGGTTGTAGGCATGTTGTGCTGTTATTTTTTTCCAAACGTGTAGTGATCCCACATAGGACTTCAGTGGGTTGTATTACTATAGTGAAGTGCTACAGGTAAGGTCCAGTGGCAATGATAGGAACGGTCTGTGGTCGGTTCTGTGGTTAATATATCAGAGCTCCGTAATATAGGCACGTTTGGGTCTGCGACTTTTATAATTATGTAATGTTCTGAATACTGCAGATGTATGTTGTTGCTACCAATTTTATAATTATTCTTATTAATGCATGCCACGTATATTCACCGGTAAAAGGTAAACAACAGGCCTGGTGGCCCAAGAAGGTGAGGGGTAAAATGGTTCGGAGTGGGGGAGAAATAGAGCTCATGGCGGGTGGGAGAGAGGGGAGTGGGGTGCAACTGGGGTAGCGGTGCGGGATAAGTGACGAGTTGTCGACGGTGGGACAGGGACAATATGATTGACATACAGACATAAGGACAATCATATTTATTATTATACAGATTTATAGTGGAGTAGTAATAGGAGCAGCAGTGAGGGGAATTGCAGTAGACACAATGGGGAAAGGAGGAATAGTAGTGGCAGTGGCAATTATGATACCAACACAGTCTTGTGCTAACGTTGTTTGCTTGGGAGTGATGATGCAAGGAATAATGTAATACAGTACGGGTTATAGGACCGGACGACAAGAAACCCTCCAAGGAATATGACGACTCGCAGTAAGAGGATACCGGGAAGTAAGAGTAATAAAAGAGGCAGATACTGAAGGAAAATAATGCACGTATGAGGTGAAGCCCCAGTTAAGGCTTTGATAACAAGGCGGAGCAGGATACCACAGCTTTGTCTTCGCTGTCTCATAAGGTTTTGTGTTGTTTGCATCTAATTCCATCTGGTTATAGTAAATTATTGGCGAATGCTCTCCGCTGTCCATCACAATGTGGTTTACTCGTCCACATAAAATAATTGCCACATTTATAATCATCAGCACAACTACTGTGAGAATCAACATTAAATTCACAACCATTCTTTATTATAGCTATAGACAATCCAGGGATAACATTCACAAAAATTATAACTGCAGTTATAATGACAAGTTGCAACTTATATACAACTGGCTCGGTGCTTTATTTGTGTGATGAGGATCCAAAACAGATGGGTCAGTATCACAGCACACCATGATAACACAGTAGTCTATGTTATATGTTACAGTATGTATGTTACGAACGCATAATGTTTTGCAGGTGAATAGCATGGAAATGTTTCGAATCCAGTGTCATTAGGTTACTCACTATTCGCCTCGTAGCTCAGTTCCAAAGTACCACTCACGGTTGTCCGTTCACCTGCCCTCTCTCTAACCCTGACTTCCACTTCCTTCCATCGAGGAGGGTACCGAAACTTTGGTTCGCGGGTGTACGATGATTTATTATTTCTGATAGATCTAAAAAATATCATGTCAAAGTATCGTCGATCTGAATTGTTGTGTCGGCTTGAGTTTTAATTTCCGATGTGTTGGTTTTTCTTTTTACTTATAATACATGTGATTTCACGATTAGAAAGAAATTCCAACTGTGAATTAGTTGCGGCTGACACTCTATTGGAGTGATGGCTGTTTAATCTTAATTTGGTAGAAATTGCTAAGTATCTGACTTCCCCAAATGTTCTCAACCTTGGTAAGAAGATATTCTCAGTTATTTCCAAAACTCAAAAGACATTTATTGTGAGAAATTCACACATCTGAAACAACAAAAAAGCAATTAACACGTAAAGAAAGTTGGCATTTGTGTTGTTTAACAACAATACGTTTGAATTGATGTAGTGGTCACCGAAACACCGATACTCTTCGAATGAGATTTTGTTTTTTATCTGTTGCAGAAGCACTTCAAAAATACATCAAGCTTCCTAATAATGTAAAAAAAAAAAAAAAAAAATCTTCACATTGTGAAAGCCCGTTTTACATGATAAACATTTCTTGATATAGTCTGAACTGTTATTCCACTTGAGAAAGAATATTAATGAACTCCCAAGAATTTATTCGACAAAATAAAAACCACTTCAAACCCGAGATATACAATGAATAACTATTTATAAATTTTTTCCCGATCTCCGTAGAAGTATAGAGTATGACAGCTACAATAAGTGCAGGTTCAAGAAACACCGATATTGGTGATTGTTTGCATTTTTTCCGTTACGAATAGGCTCATTTATGACTTTCTACATTTAAAATCGTATCGTGAGATTGAAAAACAGTCATGTTGTTTGTTACGGTAATAGCATTCTCTATAACAAGTCTGAATGACAAGTCTGAGTAACAAGTCTGAATGAGGCAACACGAAGGGTGAAATCGACTCCCTGATAATCACTTGACTAGAGACGTGTTCAAAACTTGGTAAACTAGAGATAAACAGATTATTTTAATCTGCATAACTAGGCCTTTAAAGTTGCATTTTGAGCCTCCGATCAAATTTTGAAATGGATGGTTCACGCAGCATGACGATTCATTAGAGATCGTTATCCGTATTTACAATTTAAAATCACTACGAAAGTCAATAAATCCTTCAAGTGCAAATTCTTTAGGTATTGGTTATCAGATATTTATTATTGCTAATAAGATTACGAAAAATAAAGTCGAAAAAAAAACAATACTTGGTTCCTCATGTACGATGATTTATTGTTTCTGATAGATTAAAAGATATCATGTTGAAGTATCGTCAATGTGAACTGTTTTGTCGGCCGTGTTGACGTTAGCTTGAGTTTTAATTTCCGGTTGGTTTTTCTTTTTGCTTATAATACGTGTGATTTTACGATTAGAAAGAAATTCCAACTGTGAATTAGTTACGGCTGACACTCTATTGGAGTGAAGGCTGATTGATCATAATTTGGTAGAAATCGCTAAATATGTGACTTCCCCAAATGTACTCAACCTTGGTAAGAAGACACTCTCAGTTATTTCCAAAAACTCAAGACTTTTATTAGCGTGAGAAATTCACATCAAGCTTCCTAAATGAATGTTAATAAAAAAAAAAAAAAATCACATTGGGAAATCCCTTATTACCCGATAAACATTTCTTAAGATATAGACTGTCAGAACTGATATTCCACTTTAGAAAGAATATTAATGAGCTTTTGACTTTCTCCTAAGATTTTTTTCGAGAAATTATAAATCACTTCAAATCACTTCAAAACCGAGAAATACAATGAATTACTTTTTATAAATTTTTTCATCTCCGTAGACGTATAGGGCATGACAGCTACAATAAGTGCAGGTTCAAGGAACACTGATAATGGAAATTGGCTTTTTTACGTTACGAATAGGCTCATTTATGAATTTTTTCATTTAAAGTCGTATCTTCAGATAGAAAAACATTGTCATGATGTTTGTTACGGTAATAGCATTCCCTATAAGATTAATTCAGAACTATATACGTGAATTATCCTGAAAACCAGACAATTGATGACAAAAACATCAAATATTCAACTTCCACAAATGAACTCTAAATCAGCTGGGAAACAATCCCCATAGTATCTAGAATTCAGAAATCATTACTGAGTGATATAGAAATCCGTATAAGAAAAATTATTAACAAGTCTGAATGAGGCAACATGAACGATGAAATCAAATCACGGATAATCACTCGACTAGAGACATTTTCAAAACTTGGAAATCTAGAGATAATTTTAATCTGCATAACTAGGCATATAAAGTTGCATTTTGAGCCTCCGATCAAATTTTAAAATGGATTGTTCAACCAGTATGACGATTCATGAGATCGTTATCCGTATTTACAATTTAAAATCACTACGAAAGTCAATAAATCTACCAAGTGCAAATTGTTTACGTATTACTTATCAGATATATATTATTACTAATAATATTACGAAAAATAAACACAGTCGTACAATTTATAAACAATACTTGGATCCTCATGTATAATGATTTATTGTTAGATATATCTAAAAATTATCATGTTAAAGTATTGTCAGTGATCTGTTTTGTAGACCGTGTAGACGTTTGCTTCAGTTTTAATTTCCGATGTTGTTTTTTCTTTTTACTCATAATACTTGTCTTCACAAATGGAAAGTAGTTTTGTGAATTAGTTACTTCTGATACTCTATTGGAGTGATGGCTGGTTATTCATAATTAGGTCGAACTCGCCAAATATGTGACTTCCCCAAATGTACTCAACCTTGATAAGAAGACACTGTGGTAAATTTTAAGAAGTAACCAACGTTTTCTTTTATTATTATTTTTATGTTTTCCAATGCAAAATAATGTTCTAATTAGTTTTGACCTTCATTTTGGGGGGTAAATCCCCCTTTTGGAATTTTGATTAGGATTTCCAAGTGGATTTATCCCCCAAAATCAAGATCAAAATTAATTAAAAACACCCTATTTTGCATTAAACGAACCCAAACTAACAACCTAACCTAACCTAACTTAACCTAGGCCTAACCTAAGGCCTGACATAAGACCGAGTGCACACGCCGCACCAGCCAATATGGCGCGACATTCATCCGCTACTGAGCGATGGCCAAACTTATGTTACTATATGACTATCCCTACAAAATTTGTTCCCCCAACTCAAACTAGGCTTAAAAGATGTCTTAGTTAGAATAGTTCAGGGACGTAATATAATGAAAATTGGTAACGTTGGTTACTTCTAAAGTTATACCGACACTCATTTATTTCCAGAACTCATAAGACATTTATTAGCGTGAGAAATTCACATATCTAAAATGTATAACAAAAAATCAATTAACACGTAAAGAAAGTTGGCATCTGATTTGTTTAACAACAATACGTTTAAATTGATATAACGGTCACCGAATCAACAATAAACTTCGAATGAGAAATCCTTTTTATCTGCTGCAGAAGCAATTTAAAAATACATCAAGCTTCCTAACTAAAAAAATATATATATTTTTTTCACATGGTGAAACCCCGTGTTACACGATAAACCACATTTCTTAAGATATAATGACAGAACTGTTATTACACGTGAGAAAGAATATTAATGAGCTTTTGACTCTCTCCTAAGAATTTTTTCGAGAAATCACTTCAAAACCGAGAGAAACAGTGAATTACTATTGATAAATTTTTTTCCTCATCTCCGTAGAAGTATAGGGCATGACAGCGCCAATAAGTGCAGGTTCAAGAAACACTGATGATGGAGATTGTTTTGATTTTTTACGTTACGGATAGGCTCATTTATGACTTTCTTTTTTTTTTAATCGTATCTTTAGATAGAAAAACATTTTCATGTTTTTTGTTACGTAACCGTAAGAAATAACATGACAGCTTTAAGATTAATTGACAATTATATAACTGAGTTTGCCATAAATTGTGAGGTTTCTAGGATCAAACACCAAACATTCAACTTCCACAAATGTACTCTAAACTAGATGGGAAACAATCCCTATAGTATCTACAATTCAGAA